>NC_074687.1:34133617-34341117 GCF_029448725.1 Salvelinus fontinalis | reverse complement strand
TCATCCATTGTAGAATAAGGCTGTAATGTAACAAAATGTGGAAAAAGTCAAGGGGTCTGTATACTATCCGAATGCACTGTATGTGTAGAATAGGCTTCTCTAATGGGGTACGTTGGGGACTGAAGATGTTTTCCAAAACCACTCATCCGTTCACTCATTCTGTTTCCAGTTCTGTCATTTACTCACTGCTTAGTTCTCCCTTTGCCGGCTTTGTTTTTTCTAAATAAAACCTGTGTCAGAATAAATAGCTTGTTGATGTTAGGATTTTGCCCAGCAGGCAATTTTGCATCTTAGTTTGGGCTATGTTCTGAGTGAGTGACCTGGATAGAGGATGTTGTCTCTCAAAGAAATGGCCTTATTTAGATTCTGTTTTCATCAAAAGTATGTTCATCATTTGCAACGATCACCGTCCTCCACTCAGTACTCATGCAGCAACCTGCTGTGCTTATATGCCTCCTTTTGTACTTTTGTATTCATGAGATTGTGCAGATTGTGAATAATATTAGTAAGCACACATTATCTCCTATTTGCATTGCAAAATAATGCAAGCTGTAAGGCATCAACAGATTGTTGATACTCCCAAATGGGTTACATTGTATATCCCTGCAGCATGTGAAGACCAGTATGGTCAGGGTTCTCCATTGTGGTGGTTAGAGAGATTTAATGTCACAATATTCTAGCTGTGTGTCACCTACCACGTATACTGTAATAGCTGACGGTGCGGACTGACGGTTGCCACGGCTACCCATCATTTCTTTACTCTCTCTCTCTCAGAGATAAGATCACGCATTCATGCGCTGCATTGTAGATTAGCCACAGCTACAAATGCCCAGACAGTCCTTGAAGATGGCAGAGTGCGGTCTGCCTCTGGATCTCTGAAGTAGAAGTCCCCCTCCCCCGAGCTCTGTCCGCTTATAACTCTACCTCCCCCCTCCACTCCCATCCCTCGCTTTTCCGCCTTATCTTAAAGTCTGCATGAGAGCTGCCCAACACAGACTCATCCATCTTTCCCCCTTTCTGCTGTGAGAGGATTATCTCTGGGTGTGGTGGTGTTTGGCTGGTCGGCACGGTCGGGGGCTAAGCCACCCGCTTGGTTCTGCCAGCGGGTATCAGCCTCATCACCTGTCACATTATTCATGTCCCATGTTTATTTATTTTTTACTTAACCTTTATTTAACTAGGCAAGTCAGTGAGGAACAAAAACCCGGACGACGTTGGGCCAATTGTGCGGCGCCCTATGGGACTCCCAATCACGGTCGGTTGTGATACAGCCTGTTTCCTGTGGAAATGGGTTTGTGCTGGGCTGTGTTCTGTTTATGGGATGGAACAAAAATAGGTACACAAAGATAATATATATTATTCTCCTCTGAGCTTAGACGATTTCTGTCCAGTTTGTTTTGTTTCTCCCTCACTCTCATGTTATGAATGTCATAAGGACGTTTAGGCACATTTAGTGAGCTAAAATCTGTCAAAACTGTCCATGCTTTCCCTCTCCATTACCCACAACTGTTTGGTTGAGGTCCATCACTCTAACCACTGCTGCCCCTCCCTCCCTCCCTCCCTCAACCAGGTGAGGCTGTTCCAGTGGAGGAACAGCTGAGCAGTAAGGAGAAGAAGAGCAACAGTGGTGACGCCATGGCCACGCCCATGATTGACACTATCGCCCCACCCCCTGTCCCGCTATTGGACGAGGAGAAGACCCGATACGAGGGACTCATCACCGACTTGTACCAGCAGCTGGATGACAAGGTGGGCGGGGCCAGAGAGGAATGGATCGGGCTTCCCAGTCTTAATGTTCACGGTTTCCGATAATGCCGAGAGCACATGAATGCAGCATGATGACTCACTGAGTGATGAGGGGTCATGGTCATGGATGACTGAAAAGGGGCTGTGTCTGTGGTTAATTGAGGTGGGACAGTTTGTAGATTTTATGAACCACAAGATGGCTTTAATCATATGCAAATGATATATAATCTCATACATGCATAATTCTGTGGAATCTCAAGTCAATTAACTGTTGGGAAAATAAACATTGGTGTGCACACAAATCTGTCTCACACTAGCAGCCATAGCCCTGCTTTAGCTAACCCCCCCCCCCTAAAAAAGTGGATTACAGAGTCTTGGTCAATCCAAACCTGAATGCAACATTTTTGTATTGTATTTTTCTTCTTTCCTCCCATCTCAGGATGATGAGATCAACCAACACAGTCAGCTGGCAGAGAAGTTCAAAGAGCAGATGATCGATCAAGATGAGGTAAGCTTATCCAACCCTATACAACACATCTCGTTCATCTAGATGAGGTGAGCTTATCCAACCCTATACAACACATCTCCTTCATCTAGATGAGGTAAGCTTATCCAACCCTATACAACACATCTCCTTCATCTAGATGAGGTGAGCTTATCCAACCCTATACAACACATCTCCTTCATCTAGATGAGGTGAGCTTATCCAACCCTATACAACATATCTCCTTCATCTAGATGAGGTGAGTTTATCCAACCCTATACATCACATATCCTTCATCTAGATGAGGTGAGCTTATCCAACCCTATACAACACATCTCCTCCATCTAGATGAGGTGAGCTTATCCAACCCTATACAACACATCTCCTTCATCTAGATGAGGTGAGCTTATCCAACCCTATACAATACATCTCCTTCATCTGGATGAGGTGAGCTTATCCAACCCTATACAACACATCTCCTTCATCTAGATGAGGTGAGCTTATCCAACCCTATACAACACATCTCCTTCATCTAGATGAGGTGAGCTTATCCAACCCTATACAATACATCTCCTTCATCTGGATGAGGTGAGCTTATCCAACCCTATACAACACATCTCCTTCATCTAGATGAGGTGAGCTTATCCAACCATATACAACATATCTCCTTCATCTGGATGAGGTGAGCTTATCCAACCCTATACAACACATCTCCTTCATCTAGATGAGGTGAGCTTATCCAACCCTATACAACATATCTCCTTCATCTAGATGAGGTGAGTTTATCCAACCCTATACATCACATATCCTTCATCTAGATGAGGTGAGCTTATCCAACCCTATACAACACATCTCCTCCATCTAGATGAGGTGAGCTTATCCAACCCTATACAACATATCTCCTTCATCTAGATGAGGTGAGTTTATCCAACCCTATACAACACACCTCCTTCATCTAGATGAGGTGAGCTTATCCAACCCTATACAACACATATCCTTCATCTAGATGAGGTGAGCTTATCCAACCCTATACAACACACCTCCTTCATCTAGATGAGGTGAGCTTATCCAACCCTATACAACATATCTCCTTCATCTAGATGAGGTGAGTTTATCCAACCCTATACATCACATATCCTTCATCTAGATGAGGTGAGCTTATCCAACGCTATACAACACATCTCCTTCATCTAGATGAGGTGAGTTTATCCAACCCTATACAATACATCTCCTTCATCTGGATGAGGTGAGCTTATCCAACCCTATACAACACATCTCCTTCATCTATATTCCTTAGTCTCGTAGATTGACATGCTGTAACTTGATAAAAGTGAAGGTATTCATCAAATTTAATTAGTGCAATGAGCAAAGGAGTATGTTTTTTACACTCATAAACAGAGTGCATAACTTGAATTTGTGTTTATTGCCATCTAGTGGTGATATTGAGTTGCACCTTCCCCATTTTAACCTCAGAACAGCCTCAATTTGTCGAGTCATGAACTCTACAAGGTGTTGAAAGCATTCCACAGTGATGCTGGCCCATGTTGATTCCAAAGCTTCCCACAGTTGTGTCAAGTTGGCTGGATGTCTTTCGGTGGTGGACCCTTCTTGATACACACAGATAAACTGTTGAACATGAAAAACCAAGCAGCGCTGCAGTTCTTGACACAAACCGGTGCGTCTGGCACCTACTACCAGACCCCGTTCAAAGGCACTTAAATGTTTTGTCTTGCCCATTCACCCTCTGAATGGCACACATACACAATTCATGTCTCAATTGTCTCAGGGATAAAAATCCTTATTTAACCCGTCTCCTCCCCTTCATTTACACTGATTGAAGTGATATCAATAAGGGATCATAGCTTTCACCCGGATTCACCTAATCATTCATTGGAAGTGTTCATGTTTTGTATACTTAGTGTAGACCTTTGTTTCATCACGCACATCACACGCTATGCAACTTCTGTAGTAGTAGGGACTCCGTGTCAGCTGCCTACTCTGTGAGTCATATCAGATACAAGTATTCTTTCCTAATGGTTTTTAAAGAAGGAATTATAGAAAGGGATTTGTAAAAGAAAGACATTGCCATGGTAACACGTCCATTACGCTCTAGGCAAATAGTCAAGGGTTTGAAGGCTGGAGCAGGGCACAATCTAACTGCTGAGAGAAACAATTGCTTTAATGCCATTCTGTCATCTTGTCCACCTCCTGTGAAGTGCATTTGTGCTTTCATTATGGGATGTGGATTTATAATACCTCGTCTTGTGCCAGAGACTGTAGGATGCTTCTATCCTGGTGTTATATTTGGGGGGTCTAAGTACTGTGCTGGAAACGTATTGTTTGATTGAATTTAGCGTGTATATGTTATTTGTGTATGTGCTAACGTGTGTGTGTGTGTGTGTTTACTCATCTCACCTGCACGTCCATCTAGCTGCTGGTTTCGGCCCGTAAGGACTATGAGAAGCTGCAGGAGGACCTGTCCAGGCTGCAGAGGGAGAACGAGGTGGCCAAAGAGGAGGTGAAGGAGGTGCTGCAGGCCCTGGAGGAGCTTGCTGTTAACTACGACCACAAGAGCCAGGAAGTGGAGAACAAGAACCGCTCCAACAACCAGCTCAGCGAGGAACTCAACCAGAAGAGCGTGAGTCATATTGGGAGGAAGTTTGGTCTCCAGGGCTGTGTTTCATTCCAGGAAGATCCCTCTCCTCTGAACACACTAACCCTTTACGGTAGCAATCATCATCAAAATTGTTAAAAGATTTTTAGAACAGTTCTAATGAACGCAACAGTTGTATAATATATGAAGATACTCCAAACGTTTTGATTTTTTTAAACAGAGTGGCTGTATCCCAATTTCCCAGGCTAAAAATACATATATTTCTGCACATTTACAGGATTTTTTTTGTGCCAAACTCCGCTGCCTAAGTAGCTGCGGTGCTGAGTGCTCCGTTGCCGCTACCCCTTCTTTGATCGCCTATGTCTGGTCACTGGTGTAGCCTACAAACTTAATGTTGTGCACAAAACTGTTCCAACTATTGCATTCCCTCAGTAAGCTGTAAAGCATAAGCGTGATTTCCTACAAACTTCATGTTGTACACAAAACAGTTGTGGAGCACCATGATTCAGTAAGCATAAGTGTGATTTCATATTCTTTTTTCAGGAGGGGAGTAGGCTGCATGCAGCTATTTACAGGTTTTACACTAAATGTGTTATCGACATGTTTGGTAGGGCTGGGAATTGCCAGGGACCTCTTGATACGATATTATCACGATACATCGGTGCCGATACTATATGTATTGCGATTCTCACGATTCTGTATTTATTGTGATTCGATACTGTGATTTTATTGCGTTTCGGTGTTCCAAACATATTGCTCACTGTATGTCTGCTGCAGAGAGACAAGAGAGCCATGAGAAAACTAGTTTTGATCAGTCAGCTATGAAGGAAAATAATGGAGTTTTGGTGCAGGTACAGCCAACTAGTGCAATTTTTTTTTCAATATTGTTAAAACGATACAATATATCGTAATCACTCCCAAACTCATTGACGATCATAGATAAATTCTGCTTCATCTCAAGTTATAAAATGATGGTTATCCAATGATGGGATTTATAAATAAATAATATGGGCTCCCGAAAGTACTGATCTCTATAATGTAAAAACCTTTGGGAAGCTCATATTCTGAGCTAGCCATTACAAATGGATGGTCCACAGATCTAATTGAACCTGAACGACCCTTTAACTGGAGCAGAATATGGACAAATATGACCTTAGCATCCCGTGATCTGAACCATCAATTTATACATTTTAAGTTTGTTCACAGACTGTATTTAACACCAAGAAAATGTTTTACTCCCAACTGTTCCCTGTGTCCCCTAAATCAGGTTGGCACATTCCTTCATATGATGTGGGAGTCACCTGCAGTTAAATGCTCCTGGGGCAAAGTTACAAAATTATTTTTTTATATAAATATTCAATGCTTTGCATCTATTATGTTACTTCATGATGCTAACCCGTTGAATCTCTCAATCAATCAGAGAAGATTATTGCTGGCAGGCAGCACTGCTGTGAAGAAAATGATGGCTCTAAGATGGCAATCACCCCACTCTCTACCATTTAACCAGTGGATTCAGTTACTATTAGAAATGATAACATTAGAATTATGAACAGCGAGAATGAATGGTGCTAGTCAAGGAATCATTCAGGCCTGGACAAATATACTTGACTGTAAAGAACAATCTCAGCTAAAGCCTCACACATACAAACCAAGTATATACAGTACCAGTCAAAAGTTTGGACACACCTACTCATTCCAGGGTTTTTCTTTATTTTTACTATTTTCTACATTTTAGAATAATAGTGAAGACATCGAAACTATGAAAGAGTGTGCAAAGCTGTCATCAAGGCAAAGGGTGTTGTACTTTTAAGAATCTCCCATATAAAATATATTTTGATTTGTTTAACACTTTTATATTTACTACATGATTCCATATGTGTTAATTCATAGTTTTGATGTCTTCACTATTATTCTACAATGTAGAAAATAGTAAAAAAAATAAAGAAAATCCCTTGAATGAGTAGGTGTGTCCACACTTATGACTGGTACTGTATGTATATTTAGACTTGTTACTTTCTTTTCTTTCAGGCCCACGGGGCAGGGGTGGTACCGGGGGTCATCTCAAAACACAGACACGCAGTCTAATTAGCGATTGAATGTTATTTTTTCTTCATCATTGCAAACATTGGCTAAGCTTCGCAAGAAGCAGACAGGCAGTCAGGTAGTGTTATTTTTTTCAGGAACTACGATACGGCAGAAACTGTAAAGATCACCCTACACCATCACACAAAACACTGATTGTTTTTGCTCCAACGAGTAGGGACTGCGTCCTGCTTGTGCAACTGCAATATCCGTTACGACAGACAGAGAAGATTGTAGCCTTCATAATATAAATGTTTTGGAATGTTCGTTCAAATCGCCGCAGGGTTTTTATTTCAGCTGTTCAGAAGTATGAGGCAGAGACATAGGTTACATCACCATGGTACAGAAGAGGGTGTGTAATGAGCGAAATGTGAAGCGAGGGGGAGTGTGAACATCAGCTGTGTTAGAAAAACAAATGTGTGAGTTAAATAACACATGGGCAGAATGTGATCCGGATCCTTAGCTTTGAGAAAGAGGTTTCCAGAGGGACGAGCGGTGGCGGGCGTGGGGGAATACTTTGTATCCGTGGCATGGCATTTAAAAAAAATATCCATCAGATATTGACTGAATTATTGCACATACAACATTTTACTGGCATGGACAAATAATGAATGAAGTTCAGGTATTACATTTGTTGTCAGCATTTTCTTAGAATGTGGGGAGAAACGACAGGCACAAGAAAAAGTATGAAAGAGTGGCAAGAGTAAAATGAAAGCAATCAATCCAGTGAGATTGAAGTGATTTTTCACCCTCAAACACAGGAAATAGGAAAAGACAGATCCTCAGGTGGGCGGGGCATCCGCGTTGCTACAGATCTCAAAGGACTGGATATGTACACCTCAGGAACAATTGCTTTCACCTACCCAGTTGTCTCAGATCCGTGAAGGAGAGTGAACAAGGGCAGAGGGAAGGGAACATTCCTGGAATGAAACTCAGACCATTTCTCTAGCATTCCTCTGCCCCGTTCAAAACATATTCTAGAATATGGATTATGACTGGACTGTGATTGTAAAATGTGTGTGCGTTTCAGACCACTCTGGAGGGGGTGCAGAGGGAGCTGTCCAGTCTACAGGAGCTCAGCAGTCACCATAAGAAGAGAGCAGCAGAGATCCTCAGTCTACTGCTCCGAGACCTCAGTGAGATAGGAGGCATCATCGGCACCAGTGACCTCAAGGCTGTAAGGACACACATTATACAGACATATTACACAATTACACACTTACACTCATACACACATGTACACACTCTGTCATTGAGACACACTACCTGTTACAAACAGTTTTCCATACAAGCACATATTTCATACACGATCTCACTCACTCTCTCTGCTCCTCAGATGATGGAGGTGAATGAGGTCATCGAGGAGGAGTTCACCATGGCCCGTCTTTACATCAGTAAGATGAAGTCGGAGGTCAAGTCTCTGGTGAACCGCAGCAAACAGCTGGAGAGCTCCCTTGTCGACACCTCCCGCAAGATGCAGGCCAATGAGAAGGAGCTGGCCTCCTGTCAGTTACTCATCTCCCAGGTAACCAGGAAGTGGATTTAGCATAATCTTCTATATATAAAACAAAAAACTGTCCACTCTCATTGCCCTTCAAGACTTGTTGAATATTTTCCTTTTTTCAGTTAACTATTCTGTTCATGCAGCTTGGTTGGAAAGTGAGGTAGTAGCTAGGTTTCAATCCAATTGGCGACAGATTTTCATGCAAATATTTAAAAAATCTGCAGAAAAACAATATGCGCATTTTCCCACCAGAGATGTGTTTCCATCAAATTGACTTGTTGCAGATTAAAAGGCTGTTCGTGATGACGTAGTGCACATAAAATACCATTTGCGGTTAAATTCCCATGTATCAAATAAAAAATGCAAGTTAAATGGGTTTCCTTCGCATTTTCAACTCTACTGATGGTTTTCTCACAAAAAATGTTGCGTTATATAGCGAATGTGCCCACTCTGGTATTGGCACGTGTGCTCTATCCAACAGCGATATCTGAGCGCTGTTGGATAGATTGCACATATAGTCAACATGATGAGATTAATTATTATGTCATAAGGTGAATGCACCAATTTGTAAGTCGCTCTGGATAAGAGCGTCTGCTAAATGACTTAAATGTAAATGTAATTATGGACAAAAGAGCGAGATTCTTTTTATTTGTCAGTCGACAGCCAAGCATCGATCATCATGTCACCAGAACATGACCCTTGATATTTATTGGAAAGGAGCATCAAGCTCATCATCTTGCACATTCACCACCCTGTGAAGTTAATCATAATTCATTTAATCTGTAGCCTAAGAAACGTCATGCTTTCCTGTTGAGTCGTAGTGGGAGGACCACACAACATGTCATCGCGTGACTGAAGTTTACTTCCATACGATGATTATTACAGTACATCAATATTTGCGCATAAAAACGTTCCCACCAACATTTTCACCGACAATAATTAATTTTACAGACACAAAAATATGTGACACACACAAAAAGAGCTCACCCTGTCTAGCGTGTTTTGTCCACATTTGGAAAGTTTACCGAAAACAATCTGACCTGTCATGACATTTTTTTATCCAACATTTACAATACTCGCATTAAAAAATTGGATGGAAACCTGGTTAGAGAAAGTATTCTTTTGCACTGTTATTAACCCCGTCCCTGCCTGATGGTGTGTGTCCTCCATGCAGCACCAGGCTAAGATCAAGTCTCTGACAGACTACATGCAGAACATGGAGCAGAAGAAGAGACAGCTGGAAGAAAGCCAGGACTCCCTGATGGAAGAGCTACACGCACTACATGCACAGGGTGAGACACGCGGACACCAACACAAACATGCCTGTCACCAATCAGTCCATCACACAAAGAAAAATAAACTATGTCTCTTGTTTTTTCATTTTTCATCTCCACAGAGAAAATGAAAGAGGTACATGTGATGGATAAGCAGAAGGAGCACCTGACCAAACTGCAGGATGCAGTGGAGATGAAGGTAAAGATCTTTCTATTGCTCTCATTCTCCCTCTCTCATCCCTCCCATTTCCGATGTACCCCCCCCCCCCCCACTCTCTTTCAGGTTCCTGTGAAAGATAAATAAAATCAACGAACTTTGACCCTTGACCCTGTGTTCCCCTCTGCACTCTGTAGAAGACCCTAGAGGAGCAGATGGAGAACCACAGAGAGGTGCATCAGAAGCAGCTGTCTCGCCTGCGGGATGAGATCGACCACAAGCAGAGGGTCCTGGACGAGCTCAAGGAGTAACATCCTTTTTATTTATTTCAGTTACACGTCTTTTTTTAAAGTCCCATTTCAGGTAGTAAACATAGTCCCATGCGATAAGGACAGTATGTACAGTGTAGCATTGATTTATACTTTACTGAATAGTGACCACTGTGCTCTCCCGCTAGTCTGAACCAGGGGTTGCAGCTGGAACAGAGGAAGCTGCAGTCAGACAATGACAAACTGAAGGCCGAGGAGCTGGAGAAGGACGAGCAACTGCAGAAACTTGTGTAAGTCTGCCTATTACACTATCTACCACAGCGCTGTTCTGTTCTCCTCAAACGTGTGTGTAGCATGGTTATAACATGGTCATAACGTGGTTATAACATGGTCATAACGTGGTTATAACATGGTCATAACGTGGTTATAACATGGTCATAGCGTGGTTGTAACATGAAATGAATTGCCAAGCCCTGAACACCATGTGTCCTCTCTTTCTCTCTGCTGAAGCTTCATGAATGAGAAGAGAGAGCAGGCCAAGGACGACCTGAAGGGGCTCGAAGAAACTGTGGTGAGTGGAGGGCGTTATTATAGCGTACGTCTCAGGTGTTGATTGATGTTGAACTCATTGACCATGAGATGTATCAATTCCACCAGGCCAAGGAGCTTCAGACCCTGCACAACCTGCGCAGGCTTTTCATCCAAGAGCTCACCTCCCGCGTCAGCATGGTAAGTACAGGAAGGATAGGTTATTGGGGGAGATATCTCCTTAAGGCTCAGCTGGAATGTTTCCACTCTGTAAACTTTCACATATGCACTCATTTGTGGGCTTACTGTATGCCTTTACATCCACCTTTTCTGCTAACAACTAACAAGGCTGTTGCCATTGTTTGGTGAGGTGTTATTGGTTACTAAGGCCAGAAGGCAAAGGCAACAACAAACCAAGGTGACTTTAGGAACCAGTTTCCCACACGATGTACCATATACTGTAAATGTCAGCAGTTGGGGTGTGTACCACCACACCACCAGTCACGAGTCATGACCCAGTCAAATTCCCTCTTGGTCACGATAATCCCATCCAAAACTGTGCAAATGAATGGCGCTGATGGGTAGCCAACCGAACTTGCTAATGGCCCTCGCTAATGGCCTGGTACTCGGCACTATATTGTCCCTCTAATCATTCGCTAAACACTTCCTGATTTAATTTGAGTAATCGGAATAATGAGGACAAATGGTGATGGGAGTTAGAGCTCCAGGCCCGAAATGGACACAGAATGCATGAATACATTTTTAAAACACGTTCCCGAAATGACCTAAAGAACAACTGGTCTGATCCGAGTGAGGGAAGCAGCAGAAAAGGCAATTGTTTTGTTACTTTATTAAACCGGAGCGATGGAGAAAGGGAGAGAGAGAGAGACACAGAGCTAGCAGCTGTAGGTCAGGGAGCAGAGGCCATGCTGTGTGTTAATGTGAGTGTGAGTAAGACACCGGAGGCTCAGAGCACCTGAGCAGAGACATGGAGGGAGAGACCGCAACTACTGTTATCTCGTGCTAAACTAACTTCTTGCTAGTTATTTATTATCTCATTAGATTATATAGTATATCGTATAGTACCTGTCTTGACTGCATCAAACCGAGAGATGCTAGCTAACTATGCTAATTGAGGCTAGCCATAACATTACTGCTCTTCTCACTGTCCTACAGTTAGCCTACACATAACAACAACTTGGTCGTCGTAGCCTTTCTTTCTCATTTCACTTTTAATACTGGCATTTTAATTCCATCTTCCATTGATTACGTATCCCCTAACTTGCTTGCCCCACAAGCAGAGCAGCAATGCAATTGTCTCGGTCTCCGCGGGAAGCGCAAGGATCAGAGCGCATTCCTTTTTTGCAACTTTTTCCAAATCATTAATATAGAGTTGCATCATGCAGCCCATATGTTTTGATTTCTAAGACATTCCCAGATATATAGGCCTATTGCAACTAAATAAATAGTGGATTTTATTGTGATAGTGTAGGCTATGTTAAATAGATTTATTAAACTTAGTAACATGTAGATGTTCTAAAGGCGTGCATCAGCAGCTTCTATGCATAGAAGCCCGGAGATGCTTAACATGTTTATGTTAATTAACAGTTAATTACCTTGAGACCGGCAGTGATTTGCATACCACTTACCGTCTGACACAATTTTGTGACCGCCACAGCCCTATGTGTGATGTCACTTCCTTGCTTCTGTCCAATCAGAGTGCAGAAATGGATAATGAGGAGGCTGGGGGCAGCCTGGCTCAGAGACAGAGGATCACCTTCCTGGAGAACAACCTGGAGCAGCTCACCAAGGTCCACAAACAGGTAGGAATCGCACGCACGCACGCACGCACACACGCACACACTGTGACTACATATCCTCCTCTTCCCCGTCTCTCCTCTCCAGTTGGTGCGCGATAACGCCGACCTGCGCTGTGAGCTGCCCAAGCTGGAGAAGCGTCTGCGGGCTACGGCTGAGAGGGTCAAGGCCCTGGAAGCGGCCCTGAGGGAGGCCAAAGAGAGTGCCATGAGGGACCGCAAACGCTACCTGCAGGAGGTGGACCGCATCAAAGAGGCCATGCTCTCCAAGAACACCTCCAGGAGGGGGCACTCTGCACAAATAGGTGAGAGACGGTGGTGTCGTGTCTTTGACTATGCCAGATTAATTGCTATGACATGCTATTCTATAAAATAATTTCTCCGTAATTAATATTACCTGATTGAACTAATCAGGTAAATGTAATTAACTAGAGAGGGACACCACGAAAGAATATTTATAGAGCTGTTATCTTCCGAATAAACTCTTAAAGATTTAGTAATATTTTACATCCATAGCAGTCACATTAATCGTCATTTTATTCAGTCTTATCTGAAAGTGGTAAATCCTTGGTTATCTGCAAGAATCCTGGCTAACAAGTTGAATCAGCAATACAAAATTGGGTTTAATTATTTATTTTACTAAATACCTAACTAATCACACAGAAACACACATACACAATTAAATCATAACTTGATTACAAAGTGCCGTCATAAAGAAAAACGTCCCTAGCGGGCGGAATAGATATGACAGCTTGTTACACAAAGGGAAGGGGTTTTAGTGAAAGAGCGGGAGACTGGAACAGGGCCGAAGCTGTGCTATCGTGAATACAGTATCTTATGCATTCTAAATTACCGCCCATTTGAAAAGGAAAATGCAATAAATATTTACTCTGAGCTGCGCTTCAGTAGATTGGTGGTAGATGGAAGGCCGTCTTGCCAAACCGAGTCCTCTGTCCTTTGAAGAATGTCTCCGGTGGTCACTGGATACGTTGGAGTAGCGTCGATGTGTAGTAGACGGGATACTCTGACTGTCCTTCCTAACCTGCGTTTGTAGCAGCTGTTGCTAACTCAACGGCTAGGAGGTATCCCTTCTGTAGTGAATACAAGTTCAAAGTTCATACCATTTACAACCAAAGTCCATGCTGATGTTGGCTTAGTTCTGTAGTTATTATCTGAACCATTCTGACATCGGATCGTCATCCTAAATGTACCCGGAACAGGAAGTTATATTTTTGTCAATGGCTTTTATAGTGGAGGGAGAGGGGTGTGTCTGAAAAGTTTATAACTCATGTCTCTTCACAGGGGCGGGCCCCTAGTTGAGCAGATGCCCAAATTTATGAAAATCCAAATCTCTCATTTGGAAGCTAAAATTACATTTAATATCTTCACAAATAATTTCATATTCAAGCATTTTAATTAAACAACAAGTCCATGTGAATCCGATACCTCTGACGTTTAGACTTTCCACAGTAGAGTTTATGTCATTCTATCATTGATGAGAATGTGTCAGAGGGCAACCGAACTGACATAATATACCTTAAGTACCACCGCATATGTTCAGTTGGTCGGATTACCAGAATATAGTTCATTCCCCCCCAACTTCTGATGTTCTCAGAATCTCTATGTTAACCAATGGGTTTTCTTATGTCACATCAGTTATAGTAGGGAGAGAGAAAAAGGGGGAAAGAGGTGTTTATGACTGTCATAAACCTACCCCCAACCCAACGTCATGACAGTGGTACACAGTAGAGAATGTAGGGAGAAGTTGTCCCCTACGTGTCTCAGGGAGCTTCATGTTTCATACTGTATCCAGTGATAAATAATTTCCAGGTAACTTAAATTTAGCTGACATATCTCTGTATTAATATATCTGTGTGTGTGTTGTACAGGAAATTGTATGAAAAGTTTCATATCAGTGTATATTCCCTGCCTCGCCCCTTCTCTCTCTGTAGCTAAGCCCATCCGTGCAGGACATCAGCAGCACTCCACATCCTCTCCCTCAGCGGGTCATTCCATCCGTGGAGGCTCTATCCGCGGGGGTGGAGGGGTGTCTAGCCCTCACCACCACCGCCACCCGGCCTCTCCATCACCCCACCGCCAGCAACAGCAGCAGCAGCAGCAGCAGCACCGCAGCAAATAAAGCACAGGTTAGTACAGGACACATTGTCATTAGTCATTGATCAATTCATTAGTTAAATAAAGTTTTTTGTGGGAATATATGTACGATTTTAGTGCTTAGTTTGAGGTCCAACAAGTGGATATGCCTTGCGACTGCTCCAGAAAGCTTAGTAGATCCCTTCTCTCTGATGGACTCCAATGACCTTTCCTACTTCCCACACTGCTCTATTTTTAACCTTACATTCATTCCTTACAATTTATTCACAGCTGAAATTGAAACAATACAGCTGTTGAATGCTTGATTCAGCCAAATCACATCTTGGAAGAAATGCGTATGGTAACCCTGAGCCCAGCTGTGTGGCCATTTCTCTTTTTGTCACGCGTTTAGCATGACTTAATCACATTGGACTAATTGATGATGGGGTCTGGTATTGGCCCACTCTGGTGCCTTTGGCCTTTGAGAAGATTAATGACAGCCAGGAAACCAGCCATTAATTAATGAAGTCTCAAAGGCTTTAATTCAGGCTTTAATCAGCCCTGAGAGAACTCTGGGAATCACTTGAGGTTTACAGAGAAAGCCAAAGGCCTCAATGACATCTGTGTTGGTGCCAATATCTAGGTCAGGACCAAAGCATTCACTCTATTCTAGAAACTAGTACACAATATCTGAATCTTAAAGAGCATTAGGGTCCCTAGGAAAATGTTCAGAGGCACTTTAGCCTCTACATTTCAAATATAAAGTTCAATATTGGTCCTCAAGGGGGCAGCACATGTATATATAAAATCAGAGCTTTGTGTTTTTTGTCCCTTTCATGACCTCATGTTATCTGAAATACTTCACCAATCTAATGCTATTACCTCACACTTACAATGCGATACTAGGCAATCGAACCATAAACAATCTCTTTCTGAGTCTCTCCCTGAGTCTTTCTCTCTCTCTTTTTTCACAGCTGCAGGTGGAAGCTGGATTTTCCAGCTGGATGTACAGACCATATCTCCTCTCCGTTTGGGACCGGACCCCACTCCGGGACTGTCTGGGATATTCTCTTTCCCCATGGACCTTGCTATCTCTCTCTCTAACCACTGGGACCAATCCTCCTCTCCTTCTCTCACCACTCTGCCTTTACTGGGACTCCAGACTCCTCATTCCTGAAAAAAACACACTCTGTAAGCCAGATATCTTTATTAATAGGTCTCCTATCCTCAGCAAGAGGAAAGAGAGACTCCGTAATGCTGAAAAAGTGCTTTTCATCTCTCGCCTTCTTGACTCTCTCTCACTCTCACTCTGCCTCTGTTTCTGATGTTGTATCGATATGCCTCTCTCTCTCTCTCTCTCTGACTGAAATGTGTAATGAGCTACTACTATATGTTGTTGAGGGTGATGTCTCTCTGGTGCTTGTTCAGTGTTGTATCTTGTGAAACAGGCTGGATTTCCTTTAAGATAAATTATGAGAAAAGGTGGTTTAGAGGGTTACATTGAATATGGTTGTTTAGGGGTTTCTGTCTAACACCAATGCCCTCAGAAACAATAGAAGGGACCCGGATGTTGTTAAGGATGAACGTTTGGAGACACAGTTAGTATTGTAGTGTGTTTTAGAACCCACATAGTGTTTTTTGATGAATGTTTAAGATCACCTTTAAAAGTAGTGGTTTTGAAAGGAGCACTCTGTTTTGTACTGAATTTTGTTGATTTAATGATTATTATTTGCGCAACTGCTATTTATTTTACACATTTTATTTATGCAACATTGATGTTAGTTATTTGAACATGTGCTTTGACAATATCACACACTACTGAAGTCACGTGAAGATTCTATGGTCATACTTTACTAATCTACTCTGCTTGAGATGCACATTGTTAAGATACAGATCAACTTTCTTATTGTAAACATTTCTAAATCAGAGTATGTATCCCATATGGTTTTAATAATTGCCAAGCTACAGTAACAACATTTTAAGACAGCATTGGAGCAGATTGTTGAGACAGAACATTGAATTTCCTGCAAATATTTTCTATATTCTTGGTTTCCGGGGCATTGAGTCTTTTCATTTGTATTACATGCAGACCAAATCGAAATACATTAATGAGGTGCTATGAAGCCAAAACTGACGGATCGTACAGCTTGTGAAAATTTCCGAGGAATTAGACCTAAAAGATGTAAGGTATTTTGTAATGCCTAACATGGTTATTATACCGTATTTCCTTCCTTTGCTGGGTTTCGTTTTTTGCTGCTTTAGACTGAATGTCTCACATGCCAGTTTGTTATTTTAAAAGCTGTATCGTCAATTTTCTTTATAAATGAAGGTGTAGAAAAAGATGATTGAATACCTGTGGTAATCTGAAGTTGAAGAGATGATGAGTTGTGTGATTGGTTGTTTCCCCACTGCAATGATGCTGATCAGCCCATCAGTAGATCTTGCAGTGTATGGGCTAGTCGGAACTGAAGTGTTTGAGTTATAGGGTTTATCAGGGATTTCATGTTTGGTCTTTCTGGATTTACTCTCTCCGCTCTAAAGAAGTAATACAATCAGAATGGTTTACAAATTATATAAGGTTGTCATTGGTCTGGGATCTAGAGTATTTCCTCCATGTCACTTGTCTACTTGTGGTCCACCTGTATTCATGGTGCTAAAGGATATTCGGGCTAATGTTTTGTAGATATCTGCTCTCTGTCATGTATCAAATCAAGTGCTTTTCAACTGGCTCTTTCATTCTAGTTCACAAAGTCTAAATAATTGTTTTTCTTAACTTTGTATGAGGTAAGGGAAAAAATTAAGACAGTCGTACAAATACAAATACAAAATAAAAAATGCTTACTTACGGGTCATTTTCCAACAATGCAGAGTTAAAGATAACGATTCAATGTTTTTTTATAATGTCTAAGTACACAGTGAATAATGAATTATGCTGTTGTGAAATGTGTTCTATTAAGGTGTCTTGGAACAGGGTCTAGCATTCGTTCACCTCTCACACTGGTTTCCTGTTGAAAGTCATGCATTAATTTACTTACACGATGACTGTTGGCTTCTGTCAAATTCCTGAGCTGAATGTCATTTCCTGTTTTAAATTTAATTTACCTTATCGCTTCTCGCTCTCTCTCTTTCTCTCTCTCCATCTGTCGCTCTCTCTTCTGAAGTGTCTTTGGTCACTGTTAGTAACTCTTAGTCTGAAAGATTTGCAAAGAAAGCGCTTGAGTCAACTATCAATGAGGTTTATGGTACAAGGGACAATGTTGCTCAGACAACGGTTTTCACAAGTTAAAGAGAAACTCTGACATAAATCATACTTAGCCATTTTCTCATCATATGCCATATGTAGGCCGATGTTCACCACAAGATGTATCTCTGTCCTGTACCTAATAAGCTACCACACTGTTCTGTTCGGACACAATAGTGCTGTTGATGATGACTGCATGGTGTAAGATAGCAATTTCAGATGTCAAGATTCATTAAAATAAAGACAGATAAAACTGAACAAGTCTGGTGTTAGCCAACATAATAGCCTATTTCTTTCCCTTTACTTATTTAAATAGGCCTACATGATCATCTTGGATCCATAGACTGAACACTTTGTTTCAGACACAATAAAAAATATGTATATTATCTATATCAATATGTTGTTGTTTTTCTTCTGGGAAATTGTGTAATTTTTTTAACAGCTATTATGAACAACTTGTGCGGGGGTGATTTGGGTCCTCACACTTGCCCACGCAAGATTCCCATATCCACTTCTCCTCGAGAGGGAAACTTCACCTGCCCTTCAACCCCGCCCTCCGGTTGGCTTCCCCGCCTCTTCCCGGGTCCCGCTGCGCCTGTAGCCCTGTCAACCACACGGAGACGAGGCAACATGGGTCATACACCGAAGTTGTAGGCGACGAAAAAGATAACTACCTCACCATTTTCAACTAAATCCAGAAACAAACTGACCAAACATTGCCAAAGGTAAGTCAATTGCACGGTTACACGGTTTTGCAATGGAGGAAGGCGCAATAAGTGATTGATAGTGTAGGCTACAGATTTTTGCATAGCCTAATTCATAGGTCACATCTAGCCATTATTGTAAGTATTACAGAAAACGTAATAATTGATCGAATATGGAAATATTTATTGTAGTGGTAAATTGTGGTGTTTATTTTTTTCTGCTTCTAAGGGGCGCAAATCTTGTTATCGATGGCAACGTAGTAGTCCATTGTTGTGAACTGTTGTCCATTCAGCAGACAGCTGTTGGTGACATGTTTAACCATCGAACAAAGGCCATTGTATTGGTCCATTGAAAATGTATGCGGAACACTCATGCCCAATAGTTTCCAATGGTTGAGCCATAGGACAAACAATGGACATCTAAGTGTCTGTACTGTGTACTCTTAACTATGGGGTACTGGCAACTGAGGAACAGAAATGGTTATGTTGTGTCACTCACTGCCCATAACTGTGGTCCAAACCACAACACCAATCATTTGATCATTCAACTTAGAGATTTCATCACTAAGTATGATCCAGAATTATGTAAAACTATATGCATTTAGCACCATAATGTTTTGAGTACAGTAACTGAGCCTACAATTTAATCAGTTTTGTTGTTGTTGTTGTAGTGGTCAGGAAACCACACACCCAGCCACCTATAGCCCTCCCTCTCTCTCCATTAATGTTCAGCTATGACAGTTGCAGTGCCACAAAAGGCTAGCCTGTTTGTGTGTGACCTGCCGGCCCAGGGATCCACTGCTGACCCCTGTCTCAATCTGTCACTCAGGACCTAGCCAGGGCTACACAGCTTCCAGGAAACAGAAATGTATTGCCATTTTCCCAGTTCCCAGTTTCTATTTATGCATATTTCTTTGGCATTTCTTGAGTATTGCTCTCACTTAACGTAGGCCTATAGCTCTCACTCATCATGTAAACATATAGCTGACATGTTGCTCTGAAATCTTACATTAGTACATATATTTATTTATGTTACGTCATTGTCATTAAACACACAACATATTTGAAATATGAAAACAAGGACATAATTTTGAATGAAATCTAAGCTACCCATAAAGCATCACTCACCAGAGGGTACTTACTTTTGGTTGACTTTGTCCGGACAGGTGGTTCTCAGCATGGTCCCATACACACCAACTGCTGCCAGTAGTCCACCAGTGCACAACCAAAACAAGTTCAAAACAGACTGCCTACCCGCTCTCTTCAAGTCAAGGCTCCATACTTGTACAAGTCTGGTGCTCGGTGTGTGGGAAAAGTAGGGGGGCATGGTGCTGGCATTTGTATTATGCCCTCCCCCCGGCCTTTAAATCCCAATTCTTCCAGACTAGCCCTATTTTCAGCTATATCTCTCATTCTAGCATTGCGCCAACTTGATACTGCAACCTATGCAGGATTATGTTAGGCTTCTCTCTGTCCTTGTCATCCTGTTATCTCGCTCTCTTCCTTTATCAATGCACCCAGCAGCCCCATTTCTTCCACTGTGGCCGTCTTCCATTTTCTTTCTTTTTTTCTCTTTCTCTACCCATCTCAAACCTGTCAGCCCCTCTATCAGCCGTGTCCCTCTTCCCTCTATCTCCTGCCATCAGTCATTTTCCAGGGTAGTCAAGAGTGAAACTGAGCCCTCCTCCCCCTTCTTATCATGTCTGTCTGTGTGTTTGTCTGTCAGTCTGCTGTCAGGACAGTGGGAGATCACAGGGGAATTTGGCGATGAGCTGTTTGAAGTGGTGCCCTGTTCTTGAGGAGGGCCTCAGCTGATGATGGCCTTAGAGTGGAAAAGGCAGAGAAGAATCCATCCATATGTGTCTGTTTGACTGGTTTCATCAAGGGCCCCCTCCAGTAAGACAGAATAGAGAGTTTATAAATAAAAGGATGAACTTGGGTTACCTGGGTAGTAGGGCTGCACAATTAATCTAATCCACATCAAAATCGCCATATTGACCTGTGAAATATCCATATAGCAAGAGATCCATATCACATGCAATATTTTGAAATGCAACTCAGCCGCGTGTAACGTCTGTAGTTAACTCCGTCTTGTCAGTTTTCAGGCTGTTCTGTTAGGTCAAATGCAGTCTACAGATTGTACCAAACAAGGACACTTTTCCACTTTGTTTCTTAATATAAATCATTCTATTTATATGGTTCCAACAGTTCACCCAAGTGTTTTGATCTATATCGCAAGTCAAATCTCAATAGTTGGTTAAAAAAATAATAATAAAAAAAAAAAAAAATCGCTGATATCATGTAGCTATAGCCTACTGCTGCAACACAGAGATAAGTGTTGCAACCCTGAGCTCTGGTATTGCTCAAACAGTGCTGCTGCACAATGTTTAAAGTTTGACTATCATTTAATTTATTGGGCGCCGGTCCTTGGCAGTAAGATCTAGCTCACAGACTTCTGGGTCAGTGTGTTTATAGTGAAGGAGAAGCACATGTGAAGACATACTACTGCTAATGCTGTGGATAGATAGCACAAGCTGTGTTTTTTATTATTGGATTACGACTCAGTCAGAACATATCTGATAAGAACCCATCTGATATTAAGCATGATGATAATAATATGATGATGATAATACCGTTTTTTTCCATATGACCATATTTTGCCACATTCTGAGTCCTGATCTTAATCCCCCCCAAAAATTGGGGTCTTTTCAGAAAAGCAGCAAATAAGTTCAATTCCTGGTTTCAAAGAAAGATACTAAAGATAAAAAAAATATATATATATATATATTTCGGTAAGTTGGATGGATGTAATGTACAATAGAATCAACAAAATGTGCCTGTAATCAACAGTAACTACAATGTGGCTTCAAGCACATGTGTTCCTTTTGTTAGTTGCCAGTTTGTTGCAGAAGGTTCTTCATTAAATCATTTGGATACTGGCCAAGGTTTTAAGTTGCTTTTTGGTGTTTTTCTCCCTCTGTGTCGTATAACTGACTTCATCAAGGCCGACCCAACTCGAGGCAATTACACAGGAATCTGAGTGGTCACACACTACCAATTAACTTTTTATCACTCTGCTGAAAAGAGGGGGCCTTGTTCACTGGCCTGCTTTGATTCAGCAGCCACTTTCCCCCCATGAAAAGAGAGGAGAGGGAAGGAGACAGATGGAGAGATAGATAGACAGAGTGAGAGAGGGGTGGATGGTGGTGAGTTAAGATGACCAGATAGATGGCAAGAAGAAAGGTGGAGAGGGAAAAATGAGTCTTCTCAGTTCTCATGGTCTTCTCAGTTTTTAACCCCCCATTATATCACCCTCCAAACAAACCCCTGCAACAAACCTACTGTTATAAGCACTAATACAAAAGCTACATATTATATAATTGGATGACAAGATGTAAATGGTTTTGTTCAGAAGGCGTTTAGATAAACTCCCCTGCAGCTAGGATTTAACGTTAATGAAAAACAGGAGCAAAATGAGAACATAGCATTACATGAATGTCATATGATTATGATACGCGAAGACTCCATATGTTGTGAAAGCAATGACGTCAAGGCTTTGAGGTATAGGGTCTTAATATAGACATGTAAAACAAAAAGTAAACCTTCAGGCTACACCTCCATCACGTGTCATCTGAGCGCCATGTCATTATGTCATGCAGCCTCCCACCCGGTTTATGTCATTGACAAGTTGAGGACAGGCTATCATTGTGTGTAGAGAGAGATTGATGGACGTCACCTACTCAGGCTTCCCCCCATACTTAAACATAGTTACCTCAGGAAATCTGCCTTGCTGTGGAGTCTTGAGAAATTCCCAGTTGAATTAAATGCATATGAGATCATCTACAACATTTCCCCATTATTTTCATTGGACTGGTTGTTTTCCAACCCATGGTGTCAAAATAAATAATGCCCATGGAATGCCCCATTGTTGAAAAAGGGGAGTGTCAGTGGTTCCTTGGAGGCTAGTCTTCTGATTGAAGGGGCAGGTGAAAACCTATGATCCAGAACCACAAGGGATGGTTCCTGCACTAATAAGGTCTGGTCTGAGGCACCTGCCCTTTCCCCATGTTATTTTCATGATTTTAGGATGGATGATGGGGGTTGATGTCCCTGTCCAGAGGTGATGTATGACCCAAAGACAAACAGGTTGCCACAGTGACTGATAAGAGTCGCTTACGAACATTGGCAGATTGCCATTGTGTCCTACCTGAGGAAAACTTGGAATTCATAAGGTTATCTTGAATCAACATTTTAAACTAGGTAGGGTGAGGCAGAAAGAGAGGTGGGAGAGATTTGTCTGAAAACAAGAGCATTTCATTAAGGTACAATTTTCACATCTCTGTGTTCTTGCAGCACTGACTTCTGAATACTTAATAAACTCTGTCATGGATTTATTTACCTTTCGAAGTGGTAGGCGCCCTCTAGTTAGTCTCCGAGGTGGTGAATCACACATGTGGTGTGGAAAGACCTCATTGCCATAAACAGAACACCCAAGTCTTCATTTCTAATCCTGTCCCAAATTAAGAGTTACGAACATGCTGATCTTAATGTTGGCACCTGTGAACAGAAAGGGATTTGCCCAGGCCAAAGATGAATCGTTAAAGCAATGGTTCCTTTTTGGACTGCTGAGTTAAGGGAGAGCCCTACGCAGGGCATTGTGTGATTTAATCTCTGCCATGGAACATGTCTTAATAAACAGAAACTGGCACTGCCCCATAGAATGTTCAGGCAGTCTGCACCACCGGCTCTGCACTCAGGTGACATATGTGAAACCATGGGAGAAGAAGGGATTACTATATTCATCCTCGCTGGATAAAACTTCCAGGCATCTCTATTCAATTACCTTGGCCCAAGGCCCAGGTGAAACAGCTAAAGGAGTTTAATTTAATCTTAACCTGACAAGAGAACTCCGGGATAGGACCCAATCTCTCATCATCTCTACAGATTAGATCTCCAAGGAGCAAGGTCGACAAAGGCACAGGCAGACTAACTGGGGCAGTCGCCCAATGGCCTGCTCTGGTTCTATTGATTCCACTGTAGGTTCGGAGAAGGAATTGTGTCTCGTTAATTAAAACGATCGAAGACCCTCGACCGTTAAGGAGAAGCTCTCAAAGCTTTAATGAAGATAATCGCCAAGTTGAATGGTCCAATTATACAGCCTATTAAACCAGGTACTCGTTTACAAAAAAAAAGTGAAAGTGACTCCATCCAATTTTATAGTTCCTCATGGTACTGAGTGAGTCAATGCACATGAAATGTTTATATTTTGGTGTGACTGTCTAGTTTGACAAAGGATTTTATGTTTAATCTACACTTTAATTACATTTTGGCCTGTTTCCGCCAGTGCCCCTAAAACCGATGAGAGAAGACAGGAGAAGTAGGCACGTAGTCATCCAGTTCCGAGCAAGTTAGAGGTGGCACATTGAAAAGCTATAAAACCTCATTGTTTTACAGTCAAAATGTATTTCCCAGCTCTACCTGCGTCCTCTTCCAGCTACAAGAAGCCTTTTGTCCATGAATGAAGTGCCTTCTATTGGAAAACACCTGCAATTCCAGGCTCACCTTTTTCATTGAGACTCAGTATCTGATGTTTGAAAGACTGCTTTGTCCTCCTGAGGACCTTTTATGGTACCAATATAAGCAAAGCTTAAGCCTAATATAATTCGGCTTTGTCATGTTTTTAAAAATAATTTTAAACTCTTAAACCCTCTGGATTTTTACCGTTTTTTCTGTTTGCCAGTTAACAGTTCATGGGGTCAACTGGCTTAGACAGGCTATAACTATGTGCTGAGTTTCACACATTCCTGCAGGGCTTCATAGGTAGTTGGTTGAACGTAAACTGTATAGCACACTAGGTGGGTGGAGTAGTAGACCATTTGAAACCAATTGAAATCTAAGATGAATAAGCCTGATCCTGTAAATCACAGTCAGATCTAACTGTCAAGACACAATAGACATATCTCCACTCTGAGATACCTCTGTCAATAACGGTCTGACACAGCACAAATACGCATTAGTCTCACTATTCTTTCTCAATCTCACAATAGCTCTCAGTTCTTGTGTTGAAGTTGTTAAAGATAGTGTGTTATTACCTACCACTTGTGGAGCTATAGGTACATTATATATACAAAAGTATGTCGACATCCCTGTCAGCCATACCCGTTGCTGACAGGTGTATAAAATCTAGTACACAGCCATACAATCTTCATAGACAAACATTGTCAGTAGAATGGCCTTACTGAAGAGCTCAGTGAGCTCACCATCATAGGATGCCACCTTTCCAACAAGTTAGTTCATCAAATGTCTGCCCTGCTAGAGCTGCCCCGGTCAACTGTAAGTGCTGTTATTGTGGAAACGTCTAGGAGCAACAACGGCTCAGCCATAAAGTGGTAGGCCACACAAGCTCACAGAACGGGGTGCTGAAGCGTGTAGCGCGTAAAAATCATCTGTCCTTGGTTGCAACACTCACTACAAAGTTCCAAACGGACTCTGGAAACAACGTCAGTACACAAACTGTTCGTCGGGAGCTTCATGAAATGGGTTTCAATGGCGGAGCAGCCACACACAAGCCTAAGATCACCATGTGTGTTCTCTGGAGTGATGAATCCCGCTTCACCATCTGGCTGTCCTACAGACAAATCTGGGTTTGGCGGATGCCAGGAGAACGATACCTGCCCCAATGCATAGTGCCAACTGTAAAGTTTGGTGGAGGAGAAATAATGGTCTGGGGCTGTTTTTCCTGGTTCAGGCTAGGCCCCTTAGTTCCCGTGAAGGGAAATCTTATGTGCTTCCAACTTTGTGGTAACAGTTTGGGGAAGGCCCTTACTTGTTTCAGCATGACAATGCCCCTTTGTAGAAAGCGAGGTCCATACAGAAATGGTTTGTCGAGATTGGTGTGGAAGAACTTGACTGGCCTGCACAGAGCGCTGCACAGAGCCCTGACCTTAACCCCATCGAACACCTTTGGGATGAATTGGAAGGCCGATTGCGAGCCAGGCTTAATCGCCCAACATCAGTTAACCAAACTCACTAATGCGCTTGTGGCTGAATGGAAGCAAGTCCCCGCAGCAATGTTCCAACATCTAGTGGAAAGCCTTCCTAGAAGAGTGGAGGCTGTTATAGCAGCAAAGGGGGGACCAACTCCATATTAATGCCCATGATTTTGGAATGAGATGTTCGACAAGCAAGTGTCCACATGTCGCATATATTACCCCTAGTGGATCAGTTCTGGAGAGTCAACAGCATACTGCCTTCTTGACAGCTGTCAGGCAAGAATTTGGCTACTTTATTTAGCAAACATTTGGCATTTTGTGTAGCCAACCCCAATGGTGAAGAAGCATTAGTTCCTTGCCTGAATTCCTTCTGTTTAAGGGATTTGATGTCTTTTCACATCAAAAACATCCCCAAACGGTTGCTCCACTGATGCCTCAGTAGCGCTCACCCATTTGTACTTTTTGGCTTCACCTGCAGAGTGCTTTACAGCCGATACCCGAGACCGCTCAGGTGGTTTTCTGGGCCCATGTCCACCCCTTTCTGCGGCATCCGCGGTGAAAGCGGTTTCGATTTCCTGGCAGAGTGGGGTGATACAAAGACAGTACTTGTTTTGGAGACTCCCTTTTCTAGGCCTAGTGGGCTGGAACCTGGGGAGCAGGGTGGGAGTGGCAGGGGGTGGGTGGGGGGGGGGGTAAGGGGATGCAGAGGGGCATAATCTGACGGTCAATTAAACTGACCCTAAAACTCACACCCATGTAATGACCAGGAGGGATGGTTCTCCAGGGTACCGAAGCACTGACTTAAGGGAGGCCGGCAAATTTGCTGTCTACCATGGGCAGACAGCATAAAATCTCAATATTACATTCGGTCTTTTCGAAAAATGGTCAAAGACTCCAGTCACCCAAGTCATAGGCTGTTCTCTCCGCTATCGCACTGCAAGCGGTACCTAAGTGCCTAGTCTAGGTCCAAAAGGCTCCTTTACAGCTTCTACCCCCAAGCTGTAAGACTGCTGAACAATTAATCAAATGGCCACCAGGACTATTAACATTAACCCCCCTCTTTGTTTTTACACTGCTTCTATTGTTTATTATCTATGCATAGTCTCTTTACCCCTACCTACATGTACAAGTTACCTGGACTAGCCTGTACCCCCGCACACTGACTCGGTACCGGTACCCCTGCACACTGACTCGGTACCGGTACCCCTGCACACTGACTCGGTACCGGTACCCCTGCACACTGACTCGGTACCGGTACCCCCGCACACTGACTCGGTACCGGTACCCCCGCACACTGACTCGGTACCGGTACCCCTGCACACTGACTCGGTACCGGTACCCCTGCACACTGACTCGGTACCGGTACCCCCTGTATATATCTGCATTATTGTTATGTCATTTTATTGTTCATTTTTATTGAATTTTTTCCATTAGTTTATTTAGTAAATATTTTCTTAACTCTATTTCTTGAACTGCATTGTTGGTTGTTGTATTTGGCACGTGACAAATAAAATTTGATACCGATTAATCGGCCGATTTTTATATATATATATATTTGTAATAATGACAATTACAACAATACTGAATGAACAATGAACACTTTTATTTTAACTTAATATAATACATAAATAAAAATCGATTTAGTCTCAAATAAATAATGAAACATGCTCAATTTGGTTTAAGTAATGCAAAAACACAGTGTTGGAGACAATTTAAAGTACAATATGTGCCATGTAAAAAAGCTAATATTTAAGTACCTTGCTCAGAACATATGAAAGCTGGTGGTTCAATATTCCCAGTTCTTCAATATTCCCAGTTAAGTTTTAGGTTGTAGTTATAATAGGAATTATGACGCGTCGACTATTTCTCTCTATACCATTTTTGTATTTCATAAACCTTTGACTATTGGATGTTTTAATAGGCACTTTAGTATTGCCAGCCTAATCTCAGGAGTTGATAGGCTTGAAGTCATAAACAGCGCTGTGCTTCAAACATTGCTAAGAGCTGCTGGCAAACGCAGTAAAGTTTGAATGAATTATTACGGGCCTGCTGCTTCCTACCACCGCTTAGTCAGACTGCTCTATCAAATATCAAATCATAGACTTAATTATAAGTCAACCGATTATGATAAAAAAAAATTATATATTTTTTTTAAATACATTTTATCCCCTTTTCTCCCCAATTTTCGTGGTATCCAATCGCTAGTAATTACTATCTTGTCTCATCGCTACAACTCCCGTACGGGCTCGGGAGAGACGAAGGTCGAAAGTCATGCGTCCTCCGAAGCACAACCCAACCAAGCCGCACTGCTTCTTTAACACAGCGCGCCTCCAACCCGGAAGCCAGCCGCACCAATGTGTCGGAGGAAACACCGTGCACCTGGCCCCCTTGGTTAGCACGCACTGCGCCCAGCCCGCCACAGGAGTCGCTGGAGCGCGATGAGACAAGGAAATCCCTACCGGCCAAACCCTCCCTTACCCGGACGACGCTAGCCCAATTGTGCGTCGCCCCACGGACCTCCCGGTCGCGGCCGGCTGCGACAGAGCCTGGGGGCGAACCCAGAGACTCTGGTGGCGCAGTTAGCACTGCGATGCAGTGCTCTAGACCACTGCGCCACCCGGGAGGCTGATTATGATTTTCCAACGCCGATACCGATTATTGGAGGACAAAAAAAAGCCGATACCAATTAATCAGACGATTTTTATATATATATTTGTAATAATGACAATTACAACAATACTGAATAAACACTTTTATTTTAACTTAATATAATACATAAATAAAATCTATTTAGTCTCAAATAAATAATGAAACCTGTTCAATTTGGTTTAAATAATGCAAAAACGCAGTGTTGGAGAAAAAAGTAAAAGTGCAACATTTAAAAAAGCTAACGTTTAAGTTCCTTGCTCATAACATGAGAACATATGAAAGCTGGTGGTTCCTTTTAACATGAGTCTTCGGTCGACCTCTAATTCAGATTACAGTTTTGTTTCCTGGATTTGAATAAAGTCTGAGCTGTGTAGGCTACAGTTCGACAATCAGCTACGCTACACATTATTCAAGTAATCTTAAAACATGTTGGAGTGGCAGTTACTTTAAGTTCCTCCAGTTAAGATGTAAACAATATACAGGGAAAAGTTCACTGATAATTTCAGTGAACTAAACATGCCATTTGTCATTTTATGTCCCTTCAAACCTTTTCCTTTTCTTTGCCCACTGATTGAGACTGGTAGATGTTCATTAATGCAATTCAAATGATTGAAATGGACACTAGTAATGTTGCAATTATGTCGTCAATATCCCTTTTTAGAATGTCTTTGAAAGATACACATATTACCTGTATTAAAATACAATAATTCCAAGATATTATCTTCTGCACTTATAGCAGCACAACCTAGCAGCCACATTTGGTAGTGATGGGTGAAGAAAAAAATCGATACACTTACAGATCTCAATATTATTTTGGACGATATTATATCAATACTTTGACCCCACGTATCGATTTGTAATTCTTATTCAAAATGTTTTTGCTAGGTAGCATTAGCTAACACTAGTCGACCGTACCTGCGCCAATTCTCCTGTATTTTTCATCTTATAGCTTGTTCTCCATCATATTTTTAAATCGTGAGCAATGTTTTCATGACTTGCCATGACTGATCAAAGCAAAATTTCTCATGCTCTCTTGTCTTTCTGCAGCAGACATATAGAAAGCAATATGTTTGGAACATCAAATCGCATATCAAATTGCAATCAGGGGTTGGGGAACAGAACAGAAAACAGAACCGAAAACTGGAATAGCATAACATTTTTATAGGAACAGGATCAAAACCAGGAACGAAAGTGTTCTATACTGTTCCGGAACAGAACCGTTATTTTAAAAGCATGGGAACTGGTTAATAACGTTATTTTATATTCCGGGCATTTTTTTCCAGTCCCACTAAAAATGCAACAAAGCGCCTATGGAAAGCCCTCACTCAGTCACTCAGAAACGTATTCCAGTGTGCCTGCTAACTGAAAATCTTTGTCTCTGTGTGTGTGTGTGTGTGTGTGTGTGTGTGTGTGTGTGTGTGTGTGTGTGTGTATAGGATACCTGCCCCTTCCTTTGAAGCATAGTGTGCTGTAGCCTACTGAAGTTTACAAGCGTTATTCCAAAATTAGGGAGAGAGATTTTTAATTAGAGAACAATGGATAAACTTTTATTCAACGCTAGTTAATGATACTATAGTTATCACATTTCACATTGGATGTATTATCGACTAAAAGGTAAGACGTGCCTTTATTTGAATTCTGGTGCCACTCTGCACACACAAGCTTGGTAGCTAGCTAGCTAGGTAGTTTTGGTCCAACATTAAAGCAACTCTCTGAAGTTCAAAAAGTTCCTTTTATAGAAGCTGGTCCTCGGTAGGTGTAATTCTGTGGGCCTAATTCAGATAATATATGTCATAACATCAAGATGCCCAGCGCGTCAAAGAAGGCCTCCTTCACCCTTTCGCTCTCTCCTCACCAACAAAATGTAATTTGCATCTCGCGCCCTATACTTGTCTGTCGAATGCATGTAAACAACTATAGCTTTTGCACGCTCAATAGCAAGTTGCTCTGTCCGCAGTGATTGGTGAAGTAATTTAATGTCGAGCTAATTGTAAAATATATATATTTCGGAGGGAACGATATAAACCGTAAATTCTTTGGGGGTTGAAACTGTTCAGAGCTTAATTTCCAACCTCTGATTGCAATACATATATAATCTTGAGAATCACAATACATATCGTATGGGACCTAAATATCAAATATCGCGAGGTCCCTGGCAATTCCCAGCCCTAATGTGTGGCCAATATGTAGAACATGACATCATCTTGACATGATGCAACTGGAATGAGTCAATTACAGTAGAAGGGTGTTTTCTTTCCCTCTCTTTTTCTGTAGCGTCATTCAGAATCAAAATGACCCCAGATTCTGCACACAGAAAAACAAACCTATACCCAAGGGTCGAACAATCAGGTTCCTTTCCTCCGCTCCGCTCCACCCCTCGCCTCTCACTGAGGCAGGACAAGACGAGATCAGATGACAACCACACATTACCCTCACCAATGTATTACCTCAATACATCACCTCACCTCCTCTCCTCCACTATATCACTGTATACCCACCTGAAATTGCCAGGGGGAAGGCAAGGCAATCTTAAGTGTTGGTTTGACACTGTACCACAACCTGTTACCCCCTGGGGCTGTGTTTTCAATGAGAGGGATGTCTTTGTCACGCAAATAATCCATTTATGCACAAATGTTGTACCAAAGTGATTCCCCCAGCCTTTTCACTTGACTGATGTCATTTTTTTGTTGTCATTGTAAAACAATGCAGTGCATGTAGGCCAGAGATGCTTTGCAAGAGACCTACATAGAAGTCTTTCTACAGGAAACTACAGTACAAGAAAATATAGCATGCATATATTGTATAGCCTACATAGATTTAGTGTTGACCCTATTTAGTCGACTGGTCGATTGTTTGGTGTATAGGCTGTTGGTCGACTGTGGTTTGTTTGGTCAAGCAGTTGCAAAACAATATAATGTGGCACACGAGCCACGTGTCTTATTCGTGCCTGTCTCAGTGGCCTATTCCATTGCGGAATGGCTTAGATGCACAAAGCGCGTCTCTCTCCAAAATGCTCTCTCCTGTAAATGTGTGCGCATTCATTGTTTTTTAACTCATTGTGTGAATTGTTTGCCCTTTGATTGTTAGTGTCTATCAATTCACCATTACATATATCACCAGTAGTACATTTACCGTTAATCATTTCTAATCAATAATGTTTGTTTGGTTTCGGTAATTTCTGTTAAAGGTGCTCAATGCACCTGCTAAAATTCGAATCGTCAAATTTCGGTTTGTGACAAAACAAGCAAGTACATAGTAGAGAATCCTTGTACCATCTAAACCACTGTGAAATATATTTTCCATAACCAAAAATATTGTACTTTCAGCTGTTTGAATCTGGTGTACAAAAACTGACAGTAAAAGAAGCAAAAACTGAACATAAGAAACATAAAAATAGCACTGCGCACATAGAACAGATCTACCGCTTCTTAGACTTGGACTTAATGAGAATGCCATATCTATAACGCACATTTCTATGTGAATTTGGTTGGGTCACCCAAAAAGTTATATGTTGCAGCTTTAATGCATTCAATATATTATTATTACAGTCATTATTACATTTACTGTTCTCATTGTTGGAGTGTACACTTGTTTGCAGAGCTCACAACCTATGTTACACTTGTGAGAAACAAGTGTTGGTTTATTTAATTCCATTTACGAGTTTTGTCAATTTATTAATTGTATTTTGTTTGGAGTGCTCCTGTAAATGTTGAGTAAGGATACACACCTGGTTACTTGTAGAAGTAGGCCTAGGCTACCTGGCCTGCGCACACGTGTATATATTTGGGGATGTCTGATAGTATTTCTGATTGCCTCGAGTGTTCTGGGGTATGACACGACACGCTTGGCACACCTGTATTTGGGGAGTGTCTCGCATTCTTCTCTGCAGATCCTTTCAAGCTCTGTCAGGTTGGATAGATATTGTCACTGCACAGCTATTTTCAGGTCTCTCCAGAGATGTTCAATTGGGTTCAAGTCCAGGCTCTGGCTCTTGGGGACCTGCAGACATATTTTGGTACCGTTCCCCAGATCTGTGCCTTGACACAATCCTGTCTCGGAGCTCTACGGACAATTCCTTGGACCTCATGGCTTGGTTTTTGATCTGAAATGCACTGTCAATTGTGGTACCTTATATAGACAGGTGTGTGCCTTTCTAAATCATGTCCAATCAATTGAATTTACCACAGGTGGACTCCAAGTTGTAGAAAGATCTCAAGGATGATCAATTGAGCTCAATTTCGAAGTCTCATTGCAAAGGGTCTGAATATGTAAATAAGGTTTAAAAAAATTATACATTTGCAAAAGAATAAGTATAAACTTTTTTGTCTTTGTCGTTATGGGGTATTGTGTGTAGATTGATATATTTGTTTTAAATATATTTTAGAAAAGGCTGTAACTTAACAAAATGTGGGGAAAAATCAAGGGGTCTGAATACTTTCCGAATGCACTGTATTTAAAAAAGATAATTCCAGCTATCTCCCTTTTGATAACCACCAAGCCTCTGGAAAAATGTCATGCTCTGATCCAGTGGAAACGTCATAAAATACCTAATTACTTCTTATCCCTTGCGCAAATACAGCTGTGTCTGTCAGGAGCTCACTGGCATGGGAAACTCTGATGGCCCAGAATAGTTGATACAATGTTGCAAGTTTTCTAGCATGAGCTGTGCGCCTGACCTAGTTGCTAGTTAATACAATTAGTCAAGTTCATTACAGACAGGCAGAGTAGAGCGATAAATGTGATTGAAGAACATGAACAAACCTCCATGCGTATCCCTATTTGATTTAGGGGCTCCCGAGTGGCGCAGCGGTCTAAGGCACTGCATCTCAGTGCAAGAGGCGTCACTACAGTCCCTGGTTTGAATCCAGGCTGTATCACATCTGGCCGTGATTGGGGGTCCCATAATGCGGCACACAATTGACCCAGCATCGTCCGGGTTTGGCCATCATTGTAAATAAGAATTTGTTCTTGACTGACTTGCCTAGTTAAATAAACATTTGTATTTTTATGTATAGGATATTTTTATCAGGATATTTTTTTACCTGCAATGTTTTTATTTGATGGCTTTATGTAGGCTATATTCTACCTAGTTGGCAATAGAACAAAAATATGTTATTATAATTTAAATGAAACTGTTCCACGTAAATGTGCATATGAAAATCTTAACTAGCACGCAGTTTGGTAGAAATGGTAAGATAAATTGTAACTTGGCACTTCACATAAAAAAGGTTGCCGACCCCTGGTGTAGCCTATTACCAACAACATCAAGAGCTTAATGGCAGAATCTGTGGCCAGCGAGAGGTGGAGGGTCAGGGACAGGTTTTTTTCTTCTGGTTACCCTTCTCCCTGGATCCCTCGAGAGTAATTTGTGTGTCTTAATTATTTCATCAAACTGTGTGCTTAAAGCATCAGACAAGCTCAGTGCATATTGTTTTTTTTTTTTAAACACCGGGTATAAGGGCACAAGGCGAGACCCAGATGCAGACACAGGAGGCAGATGGTTAGAGTCCAAGATGTTTATTAACAATCCAAAAGGGGTAGGTAAGAGAATGGTCATGGACAGGCCAAAGGTCAAAACCAGTTCAGAGATCCAGAATGGCAGGCTCGAGGTCAGGGCAGGCAGAATGGTCAGGCAGGCGGGAATGGAGTCCAGAAAACAGGCACAGGCAAAAGCGGGAGGACTAGTAGAAGAGAATAGAAAAGTAGGAGCACGGGAAAAAACACACCGGTTGACTTGAACATACAAGATGAACTGGCACAGAGAGACAGGGATAAGTACACCAGGGAAAATAACTGACACCTGGAGGGGGTGGACACAATCACAAGGACAGGTGAAACAGATCAGGGTGAAAAATACACATTTAAACATTTCGACCAAACAATCGTTTTTTTGTCGGGGCTACCCTAGTAGTTTTAGTATCAGCCTACGTAATCAAAGGCAATGTTGAGAAGTTTTCTGCATCTTTTATTACACATGTCAAACTATATCTGAAAACTGATGAACATCATACTGTACAATGGATAAATGAATACAGTTATTATCAGGACTCAGGATAAGACCCAGATGCAGACAATTAACATCTGCGATTCGAACTAACAAAATGGGTCAGTAACCCAGTGCAGAGTCAGTAAGGTACAGAACGGCAGGCAGGCAGAGGTCAGTAATCCAGGGCGGTGTCAGAAAGGTACAGAACAGCAGGCAGAAAGGTCAAAACCGGAGGGACTAGAAAACAGGGACTAGAGCGAACAGGAGTACGGGGATAAACACGCTGGTAGGCTTGATGAGACAAGACAAACTGGCAACCAACAAACAGAAAACACCAGTATAAATGCATGGGATAATGGGGAAAATGGGCAACAGCTGGAGGGGGGTGGAGACAAGCACAAGACAGGTGAAACAGATCAGGGTGTGACAGTTATCTCCTAGCTAATGGTTGACTCTAATCAGATGGTTGTGTAATGCTGCGTGTAACGCTGCGTCCCATGCAGAACATTTAGGTTAGTTTTTATATGGCCATTACCAGGCAGTGAAAACATAGTAAACTCCATCCACCTGGATTGGTTTAGGTCCTGTATTATAACTTCAAAGCCCTCAGAGAAAGCTGCATAGATGAGATCTTGTCTGACATAATCTGATTTAGGGAGAAAAAGTGAAAAAGGAGAGATGAAGTTAACGTTTTTCCTAAAGGCATTTTGACCGACCACAGACAACAGACATAATATAGATTTCTGAGCAGCCTTTGAGGCTAGATGTTTGTTTTGCTTCCAGCTATTCTCTAGATAGGTCCTTTGTCACACTTCACTGGCTTTGTTTACTATAATCCCCTGTCTTCAAGTCATTACTGAAATGGCACCTTCTGAGTGCAGACTCATCTGACTGTTAAACTTTATAGTACAAGCAACTGGCACATTTTTGTTAGAATGGTGATTTCCATAATGATCAGGTATTCTTCATTCAATTTTGTGACTTGCTTTTAATGGCACCCAATCTCTCTGCAAGTTGGTCCTCACACATAGTCATTTTCCAAAGCGTTCAGCCCAGGCTATATAGGCCTACCAAAGGGAGGTCAACCTCCAGTCTAGACATGCTAGACCATCCACAGCAGGAGACACCTCTCGATGGTCTTCTCGAAGCTCTGGTGTTGATCAGAGGGTTGTCGACAGCCTGAGTGGTTTTACAACCAGTGTGTCTGCCTGGGCTCTGACTGCCTGATATTGTCAAACAAGAGGGAGAACGACCCATGCACACAAAAGAGCAGTAAAGCCTGAAGAAAAGGCCTCTTGGGTTTTATAGGGCCTTAGGCCTGAGGGGTTTGTGACAGAGAACTGACCAGCCCCTTAGTCACTTCCTGTGTTGGATCTACATAGTAAAGCGTGTGCGTGGGAGAGGACGAGAACAAAGAACAAAGATGGGGAGATGTTTAAACCACACTCCAAAGGAAGCGGGAACTTGGTTTTGTTTAGAGCAGACAGTGACCGAACCTGCTTGTTTGGAGAACAGTGGGGGTACTTCTCTCACCACTTCTCCTTTTCTTTTTATGTAAAAGAACACAGAAGACAGAGACACTCTGATTGAAGATTTTATCAGGATATCTCAGGTAATTCTGTTCGTATGCTCTTCGTTGATGTTCCTCACTCTTCTTCTCATCTCTGTTTTCCTCCTGTGCATTCTGCAACATGTTTGTACTTGTTTGTGATTGTATCCTAACTGTTATAGCTATTGCATTATTGGAATGCCTTCCACTTAAGTGATACAGCAAAACAAAACATGCACAGAGACAGTGAGAGAGAGCACATTTTTCCTGAGCCCTCTGAAGTATAATATGACCTCCAGTGGGAGTTTTATTGAAGATGAGTCCTGTGGCATCCCTTTGAGTCGTCGGCTCAATAAGGCCCTGGTGCGCTCCAGCCACACACACAGTAACCTGAGCCCCTCTCTCTACTTCCTAATGGGGGCTTCTAATAGCCAGCGCATTCCTGTGGGCAGCACTTCTTAGTGATGGTTTCTCTCTGTGCCCGATGGCTTCTCGTGCCAGTAGGATGCTGAGGGAAGTTCTCTTTCTGCCTGCCATGCGGGCCTGATGCAGCCAGCACCACTCAACCACTCAGGGCTGTTTGCTCACCTGCCCACTGTGAGGTCGACATGGCCAGCTGTTTCTGTGTGGCTGAGATTGTGGGAATGGCTCATAGAACACCCTGCTTTACACACAATACTCCGCCCAACCTTGTAATCAAATCAAATCGTGTTTGTCACATGCACCGAATACAACAGGTGCAGACGTTACAGTGAAATACTTACTTGCAAGCCCTTAAACCAACAATGCAGTTTTAAGAAAATACCTAAAAACAAAATGAGATAAGAACAAATAATTAAAGAGAAGCAGTAAATAACAATAGCAGGGTTATATACAGGGGCTACTGGTACAGAGTCAATGTGTCAATGGGCGGGGGCACCGGTGTCGAGGTAATTGAGGTAATTATGTACTGATGTAGTGTACTCCTCAATGCCATCGGAAGAATCCTGGAACATATTCCTGTTTGTGCTAGCAAAATAGTCCTGTAGTTTAGCATCTGCTTCATCTGACCACTTTTTTATAGACCGAGTCACTGGTGCTTCCTGCATTTTTTTTTTTTATTGTAAGCAGGAATCAGGAGGGCTACTGGTACAGAGTTATGGTCAGATTTACAAAATGGAGGGCGAGGGAGAGCTTTGTACACGTCTCTGTGTGGAGTAAAGATGGTCTAGAATTTGTTTTCCCTCTGGTTGCACATTTAACATGCTGATATAAATTAGGTAAAACTGAATGCAGCCATTAAAGTCCCCGGCCACTAGGAGCGCCACCTCTGGATGAGCGTTTTCCTGTTTGCTTATGGCGGAATACAGCTCATTGAGTGCGGTTTTAGTGCCAGCCTCGGTCTGTGGTGGTATGTAGACAGCCACGAAAAATACAGATAAACTCTCTAGGTCGATAGTGTTGTCTACAGCTTATCATGAGATACTCTACCTCAGGCGAGCAAAACCTTGAGACTTCCTTAGATATTGTGCACCAGCTATTGTTTATAAATATGCATAGGCCCCCGCTCCGTGTCTTACTAGAAGCTGTTGTTCTATCCTGTCGATGGAGTGTATAACCCGCCAACTGTATGTTCTTAATGTCGTGTTCAGACTCAGTGAAACATAAGATATTACAGTTTTTAATGTCCCGTTGGTAGGATATACGTGCTTTCACTTTGTTCCATTTATTTTCCAGCGATTGAACATTAGGAATGCAAGGGCAGATTTGGCACTCGTCACCTGATCCTCACAAGGCAGCCAGATCTCTTTCCGCGAAACCTACGTTTCCTTTTCCAGCGAATCACAGGGATCTGGGCCTGGTCGGGCGTCTGTAGTATATCTCCTGCATCTGACTCATTGAAGAACTCCTCGTCCAGTTTGAGGTGAGTAATCCCAGTTCTGATGTCCAGAAGCTCTATTCGGTCATAAGAGACGGTAGCAGCAACATTATGTACAAAACATGTTATGAGCAACGCGAAAAAACAAACAAAATAGCATGGTTGGTTAAGAGCCGATAAGACGGCAGCCATCCCCTCCGGCACCATCTTGTACGTTTTAGATTGTGTTCAGAATAACTGAGGCAATAGAGATGCATGCCAAAAACAAAAGACAAAACTTTCCATGATTCAGCAGCTCGTTACACCACAGGGCGTCCTTGCCCCACCAACATCCTACCCTATAACACCTCCAAATCCATGACTCAAGACTTTCTCCCTTTTCTCCTTCCCCCCAATCAACTGCAGCTAAAAAATAGGGACTCATTGTATTCCATGTCCACTCAGGTACCCACAACCCTCAAGGCGTCACTGAGTATTGTCATACAACAAGCCATGCTGACACTAGTGACGGGTGTGTCCACTTACATACAGTCCCTCTCATGAAGCGACTCGCCCTCTTTCTACTTTTCTACCTTTAACAACATTGCCTACTGTAGAGTCCAATACCCAGCTGCCAAAAACAAAGCTATAAATCTATCATTTGTATTGGCCCAGGGCTTTCCACACTGGTAGAGTGTAACAGTATACAGACAATGGCTGAAACATTTCAGTTTAAAGCTGTCAGAAGAATATTTTTTCTCACTCTTTCTCTCTCTGTTTTTCTTTTGGTGTCACCTTGATGTAGATGGTCTGAAGAGAATTTCACCGCACCACGAACCTCTTGTTCGTCTCTCTCCTTAACTGATACAGACACCATAAACAGTCATTACCCTATCAGTTCATCCAACCACAGGTAGCTTCATGATTGATCAAATAAACCAGAAGACAAATATGATCAGTTGATTAACTTCCACAGTTTTATGAAAGTCAAATCAAAGCAGACACTTCATTCTTAGAAGTCATGCACTATTATATTGTGTCTTCAGTCATGTGTATTGTGAAAATATCTGCATATCTTATTAAAATCCAGTCTTACTGGTCTATTAAGTGTCTTAAAGGTCTAATGCAGCCGTTTTGATCTCAATATCAAATAATTTCTGGGCAACAATAAGGTACCTTACTGTGATGTTTTCAATTAAAATAGTAAAAAAAAAAAAACCTCTTACAAGGATCGGGACAACTTCCGGTGAAGCTGGAGGGCGCGCAATTCAAATAAATATTCATAAATATTATGGATTTTAAACATTTAGGTACATATAAGTGTCGGCTGAAAGCTTAAATTCTTGTTAATCTAACTGTGCTGTCCGATTTACAGTAGCTATTACAGCGAAAATATGCCATGCGATTGTTTGAGGACGGCGCCCCACATCAAAATATTTTTCCACCGGCATAGGTTTCATACATTCACATATAACGATTAAATATTCACTTACTTTTTGAAAATCTTCTTCTGATTTGTCATCCAAAGGTTCCCAGCTATAACATGTAGTGTCGTTTTGTTAGATAAAATCCTCCTTTATATCCCAAAAAGTCAGTTTAGTTGGCGCCATTGATTTGAGTAATCCACTCATTTAACTTGCAGAGAAAGGAATCTGAAAATCTACCCCCTCAACTTTGTTTCAACAAGTCAAATATGTTTCTATTTACTCCTCAGATACCCTAAACTGTAATCAAACTATAATATTTATATTATATATAAAATATTAATTATTATAATATATTATTATTAATATATATATTTCTACAAACTTCAAGGTGTTTTCTTTCCAATGGTAAGATATGCATATCCTGGCTTCAGGGCCTGAGCTACAGGCTGTTTACTTTGGGCACGTCATTCAGACAGGAAATGGTGAAAAAAGGGGCCTATCCCTAAGAGTTAAAGAGCAATTTCTCAAGCTAAAATGTAGCTAGGACTGTGTGGGGGTGGTTTAAGTGAGGAGGGGAAAACAGAAAAGTAGCTGTTATTTGCAGAGAGGTTTGGAACTGTCTTTCTTATTGGTCTATTAACTCATTTACTTAATTGTGAGGTCCCCGTGCAAGGCCCAAACTCTCTCCCACCGAAACAGTAAAAATGTTTTATCATAATTTTTTACAATTTCACAGTATTATTTCAACTCCATAGTGTGGAAATATATACTGAACAAAAATATAAACGCAACATGTAAAGTGTTGGTCACATGTTTCATGGGCTGAATTTAAAGATCCCCAAAATGTTCCATATGGACAAAAAGCTTATTTCTCTCAAATTTGGTTGACAAATTGGTTTACATCCCTGTTAGTGAGCATTTGTCCTTTGCCAAAATAATCCATCCACCTGACAGGTGTGGCATATCAAGAAGCTGATTAAACAACATAATCATTACACAGGTACAACTTGTGCTGGTGACAATAAAAGGCCACTCTAAAATATTTTGTCACACGAACACAATGCCACAGATGTGTCAAGTTTTGAGGGAGCGTGCAATTGGCATGCTGACTGCAGGAATGTCCACCAGAGCTGTTGCCAGAGAATGTAATGTTAATTTCTCTACCATAAGCCACCTCCAACATCATTTTAGAGAATTTGGCAGTACGTCTAACCGGCCTCACAACCGTAGACCACATGTAACCACGCCAGCCCAGGACCTCCATATCCTACTTGTTCACCTGCAGGATCGTCTGAGACCAGCCACCCAGACAGCTGATGAAACTGTGTGTTTGCACAACGGAAGAATTTCTGCACAAACTGTCAGAAAGGTCTCAGGGAAGCTCATCTGTGTGCTGGTCGTCCTGGTCTTGACCTGACTGTAGTTCAACATCGTAACCGACTTCAGTGGACAAATACTCACCTTCGATGGCCACTGTCAAGCTGGAGAAGTGTGCGCTTCGCCGATGAATCCCGGTTTCAACTGTACCAGGCAGATGGCAGATAGTGTGTATGGCGTCGTGTGGTCGAGCAGTTTGCTGATGTCAACGTTGTGAACAGAGTGCCTCATGGTGGTGGTGGGGTTATGGTATGGGCAGGCATAAGCTACGGACAATGAACACAATTGCATTTTATCGATGGCAATTTGAATGCATAGAAATACCATGATGAGATCCATACCAGATACTGACTGGTTTTCTGATCCAATGTATCTGTGACCAACATGCATATCTGTATTCCCAGTCGTGAAATCCATAGAATAGGGCCTAATGTTTTTATTTAAATTGACTGATTTCCTTATATAAACTGTATCTCAGTGAAATCTTTAAAATTGTTGCATGTTGCATTTATATTTTGTTTCAGTGTTATTAGAAAACACAGGAATATCATGTTTTTGACTGCACTGGGCCTTTAACTGAAGTGAGAATGCTGTTCCCCTCAGGGCAAACCACACCATAAAGCTTAGGTGGGTAGTTTAGATTGCATTCCCAGTTTCTCACAGAATGATACCATTCAAATATTTATGTTTGCCACTCAGTTAGTAAAGTCCATCTTGGATAGTCGCTTGTATCACTGTGATTTAGCCACATCACATTGTAACACTGTGGGGTGGACTCTACTGCTAAGACTGTACATGCAACTTTATGGGACCATTACCAACAGGCAGTCCCTCCAGGATTTTGCGATTCTGTGATCGTAACAAATTTAGCAGAAATGTATGCGAGGGCTTTCAAATTTGACCAATCACTGCACTATTACTGCATAAAACATCAAAATCATTGCAATATTACCGCATATAACTGTTCCATCACCACACTCCAAAAAGAGGGCTCGCAATTTTAACCAATCACTGCAATTTTACCGCATAAAAGGATTCAATCAAGCAACACGTCAACAAACTTTTTCCCTCGTCATTGCATTTTCATGACAAATTGGACGAAATCGGCGCTAAATGTCATTATTGCTGCAGCAAAATCAAGCATTTTGGCTTGCAACTATCACAGAAATTTTTTTAAATCCTAGATGGACTGCCAAGTGGTAAATGTTTTCTCTATCGGTTTAGATTTTAAGAATCAGTTTCTTGCTAAGTGTTCCTTCCTAGTGGTATACAGTACACTGCCAGATCTGTGCCAAGTGGTGTGAAAATATCTCTCTACCTCCAGTATCCCCTCTCGTGCAACCTCCCATTTAAGCCTTCTGCTTGATGTCAAACTGTGGAGGCCACCATGACATAAAAGTAAACCAAGCACCATTTGTTTTAAACCTGCAGGCATAACCTGGAGGTAATGGTATTTATAGGGTGACAGGTATGGTTATTTACATTGAAGTGTCTTTTTTAGTCTGTAAGAACCAATAAAACAGAAATACAGGAGGTAGTCTACCACCTTAACAGTTTCACACAATAAATAGAAGAATCCTTTATGGTGGGATCATATGTTTACTACTGGAAAATTTTAACAAGTAAGTCAGGTATCAAAGAGACCTCAACTCTCTTTCAAAATTTTCTTCAAACTTTTAGACATTTATAGGTGGTGAAATACCATGAGGTTTTTGTCTTGTTGTTAGGGAAATGTCTTGTAATTTAAAGTAATGCCCCAGCATAGATGGTTTGTACAAAGGTCTTCTGATACAGAGGGGTTGGGTGAAATGTGGAAGACACATTTCAGTTGAATGCATTCAGTTGTACAACTGACTAGGTATCCCCCTTTCCCTTTCTTTAGAAGATGCTCCAAACTTCCCTGACATGAGCCATTTTAACACTGCTGTGTGTTGTGATATCTCCCCTGAATTTAGTGTGTCAGTCTTGAGAGAGCAGTTTGGCAATAGTAGGAGTTGTTAGTAGGTGAAGGCTTTGAGCATTTCCTTATCAGATTACACTTACAGTACACTCTCCCCTCCCTTGGCCCTATGCTATCAACCACTTAAAATGACATATAAGAGCCGTTGCAGTTTGGAAATATTGTCTATGATAGGATATCGTGTGTAGATTGATGAGGATACATATACAGTATGACTTTAATTAAATGGTCATATCTCATAGAAAGGGTCTGGACCACCCTGTTTCTCTGTTAACACTACCATAAGTGGTCACGGTAGGAAAGATATGGTAGCCATGAGGTCGCAAAACTTACAAATATATGCGTACAGTACATTCGGAAAGTATTCAAACCTCTTCCCCTTTTCCATATTTTGTCACTTTACAGAATTTTTTCTAAAATAGATTAAAAATATATATGTATATCCTCATCAATCTACGCACGATATCCTATCATGACTTAGCGAAAACAGGTTTTAGTTTTTGCAAATGTATTAAAATAAAAAAGTATTATTTATATGTATTCAGACCCTTCGCTATGAGACTCGAAATTGAGCTCAAGTGCATCCTGTTTCCATTGATCAACTCAAATCAAATGTATTTATAAAGCCCTTCTTACATCAGCTGATGTCACAAAGTGCTGTACAGAAACCCAGCATAAAACCCCAAACAGCAAGCAATGCAGATGTTGAAGCACGGTGGATAGGAAAAACTCCCAAGAAAGGCCAGAACCTAGGAAGAAACCTAGAGAGGAACCAGGCTATACGGGGTGGCCAGTCCTCTTCTGGTAGTGCCGGGTGGAGATTATAACAGAACATGGCCAAGATGTTCAAATGTTCATAGATGACCAGCAGGGTCAAATAATAATAATCACAGTGGTTGTCGAGGGTGCAACAGGTCAGCACCTCAGGAGTAAATGTCAGTTGGCTTTTCATAGCCGATCATTGAGTGTATCTCTACCGCTCCTGCTGTCTCTAGAGAGTTGAAAACAGCATTGATCATCCTTGATATGTTTCTACAACTTGATGGTAAATTCAATTGATTGGACATTATTTGGAAAGGCCCACACCTGTCTATATAAGGTCCCACAGTTGACAGTGCGTGTCAGAGCAAAAACCAAGCCATGAGGTCAAAGGAATTGTCCGTAGAGCTCCGAGACAGGATTGTGTTGAGGCACAGATCTGGGGAAGGGTACCAAAACATTTATGCAGTATTGAAGGTCCCCAAGAACACAGTGGCCTCCATAATTCTTAAATGGAAGAAGTTTAGAACCACCAATACTCTTCCTAGAGCTGGCCGCCCGGCCAAACTGAGCAATCGGGGGAGAAGGGCCTTGGTCAGGGAGGTGACCAAGAACCCGATGGTCACTCTGACAGAGGTCTAGAATTCCTCTGTGGAAATGGGAGAACCTTCCAGAAGGACAACCATCTCTGCAGCACTCCACCAATCAGGCCTTTATAGTAGAATGGCCAGACGGAAGCCACTCCTCAGTAAAAGGCACATGGCAGCCCGCTTGGAGTTTGCCAAAAGCACCTAAAGGACTCTCAGACCATGAGAAACAATATTCTCTGGTCTCATGAAACCAAGATTGAACTCTTTGGCCTGAATGCCAAGCGTCACGTCTGGAGGAAACCTGGCACCATCCCTACGGTGAAGCATGGTGGTGGCAGCATCATGCTGTGTGAATGTTTTTCAGAGGCAGGGACTGGGAGACTAGTCAGGATTGAGGGAAAGATGAACGGAGCAAAGTACAGAGAGATCCTTGATGAAAACCTACTCCAGAGCACTCAGGACCTCAGACTGGGGTGAAGGTTCATCTTCCAACAGGACAATGACCCTAAGCACACAGCCAAGACAACGCAGAAGTGGCTTCGGGACCAGTCTCTGAATGTCCTTGAGTGGCCCAGCCAGAGCCCGGACTTGAACGATCGAACATCTCTGGATGTTCGATCGGGACGCTCCCCATCCAACCTGACAGAGCTTGAGGGAATCTGCAGAGATGAATGGGAGAAACTCCCCAAATACAGGTGTGCCAAGCTTGAAGGCTGTAATCGCTGCCAGAACTGATTCAACAAAGTACTGAGTAAAGGGTCTGAATACTGATGTAAATGTGATATTTCAATTTTTTATTTCAATAAATTTCCCAATAAATTCTAAAAAAAAGTTTTTGCTTTGTAATTATGAGGTATTGTGTGTAGATTGATGAGGGGGGAAAAGCAATAATCAATTTTTCATTTTTTTAATCCATTTTAGAATAAGGCTGTAACGTAACAAAATGTGGAAAAAGTCAAGGGGTCTGAATGCACGGTATGTCCTAGATCAACATTCAACATGCTGCATATATTTAGTGTGACTGCAGCCCTTCACTGTGGAATTCACTCCAAAGCCATCTGCCTCAAATACGAAATGAGCTTCTCATAGTATATAACCCACATGGAGAACTGTGGCGGTTTGCACGCACAGGGGGAAATTGTGTGGACGCAAAGCCCAGGACATAAAAAATAATAATAAATGCTGCTATGCAGTGTTTTTCTCCCTACATGCTGTGGATGTGTACTGTGTTGTTATCAGAGCCCGGTGCCTGGTTAGTTAGCTGAACAGAGCAGCCTGGTTAGTTAGCTGAACAGAGCAGCCTGGTTAGTTAGCTGAACAGAGCAGCCTGGTTAGTTAGCTGAACGGAGCAGCCTGGTTAGTTAGCTGAACAGAGCAGCCTGGTTAGTTAGCTGAACAGAGCAGCCTGGTTAGTTAGCTGAACAGAGCAGCCTGGTTAGTTAGCTGAACAGAGCAGCCTGGTTAGTTAGCTGAATGGAGCAGCCTGGTTAGTTAGCTGAACAGAGCAGCCTGGTTAGTTAGCTGAACAGAGCAGCCTGGTTAGTTAGCTGAACAGAGCAGCCTGGTTAGTTAGCTGAACAGAGCAGCCTGGTTAGTTAGCTGAACGGAGCAGCCTGGTTAGTTAGCTGAACGGAGCAGCCTGGTTAGTTAGCTGAACGGAGCAGCCTGGTTAGTTAGCTGAACGGAGCAGCCTGGTTAGTTAGCTGAACGGAGCAGCCTGGTTAGTTAGCTGAACGGAGCAGCCTGGTTAGTTAGCTGAACGGAGCAGCCTGGTTAGTTAGCTGAACGGAGCAGCCTGGTTAGTTAGCTGAACGGAGCAGCCTGGTTAGTTAGCTGAACGGAGCAGCCTGGTTAGTTAGCTGAACGGAGCAGCCTGGTTAGTTAGCTGAACGGAGCAGCCTGGTTAGTTAGCTGAACGGAGCAGCCTGGTTAGTTAGCTGAACGGAGCAGCCTGGTTAGTTAGCTGAACGGAGCAGCCTGGTTAGTTAGCTGAACGGAGCAGCCTGGTTAGTTAGCTGAACGGAGCAGCCTGGTTAGTTAGCTGAACGGAGCAGCCTGGTTAGTTAGCTGAACGGAGCAGCCTGGTTAGTTAGCTGAACGGAGCAGCCTGGTTAGTTAGCTGAACGGAGCAGCCTGGTTAGTTAGCTGAACGGAGCAGCCTGGTTAGTTAGCTGAACGGAGCAGCCTGGTTAGTTGGCTGAACGGAGCAGCCTGGTTAGTTGGCTGAACGGAGCAGCCTGGTTAGTTAGCTGAACGGAGCAGCCTGGTTAGTTAGCTGAACGGAGCAGCCTGGTTAATTAGCTGAACGGAGCAGCCTGGTTAGTTAGCTGAACGGAGCAGCCTGGTTAGTTAGCTGAACGGAGCAGCCTGGTTAGTTAGCTGAACGGAGCAGCCTGGTTAGTTAGCTGAACGGAGCAGCCTGGTTAGTTAGCTGAACGGAGCAGCCTGGTTAGTTAGCTGAACGGAGCAGCCTGGTTAGTTAGCTGAACGGAGCAGCCTGGTTAGTTAGCTGAACGGAGCAGCCTGGTTAGTTAGCTGAACGGAGCAGCCTGGTTAGTTAGCTGAACGGAGCAGCCTGGTTAGTTAGCTGAACGGAGCAGCCTGGTTAGTTAGCTGAACGGAGCAGCCTGGTTAGTTAGCTGAACGGAGCACCAGTCAGCTGCACTGCTTCTGGAATGGAATGTGTTTTCCAGACATAGCTGAGCTTAACCGGAACTCAGAACTCTGGAAGTAGTTAAGTCCTCTTAAAAATGTCTGCACCCCTGCAGAGACTGCGCTTGGAAGTGATTGTGCCCCTTCCCGACTCCTTTCCTTCCTCGTCATGGGAACTACACTGTTCCCAGTGACCTCCAGGGGGAAAACCTACTGATTTCCTAAAGGAAGCGAGGAAGACCAAAATAGGGTTCAAGGAAGGTGAGGTTGTTTTGTAGTTTGTACTAAAGAGATAGCCTAGTCATTTCGAAAGAGCACAAGCTCGATCTTATCATATTGTGTTTTAACTCAGTGTTTGATTAGGGAGTGTGCTGCAGGGGAATATACCTATGCTAAGATGTTTGGAGACGGACCTCAATAAATTGGTTGTTGCCTCTAGAGACCTAGCTGTTCATGTGACTTAAATCAATACTAGAGTGTGACTCAGTAACAGGTACAGATATGTACTAATATGTTCTCTGGCTAATATGTAACCTGTTCCCAGGCTACCAACTGGCTTTGCTTTCCCTCTCTCCCAGGCACATGTTTAATATAGGCTGCCTTTAGCTGCTTAATGGACACACCCACTAGATAAGGGGTATTTTGGAGTACTCCCCTCCCCCAAATGGTGTGTGTGTGTGTGTGTTTTGATGTGAATGCTAATGAGGGGCTTGGAGAGGAGACTGGCTGACACTCTCCTGACAGATTGTGACTGTTTCCATCACTACCCCCAAATGTCATCCAATCAAGTTGCTGCGGTGTCAGGAAGTTAGGGGTCGCTGACCCTTTATAAACGCTGGGTTAAGGCGGCAGTGGCAGGGAAGGAAATGACTTCTAGTAAACCAGGGATCCATCTAGTCAGTCACCCTGACCTGAAAGGATCTGTTAAACAGGGCTTTTACTGATCTCTGCTGATACATACATGTGGATTAGATTTCACTTCATTTGAACTTTAGGAGGTAAGCCTTACTGTTCACATTTGACTTACAATGCCATTTTGGTAGGAAAACCCACATTCACAGATGCTATTATTACCACGTTGTATAGTGAACTGTTTGTTTTCAACACCATTACACATTATATTTCTTATCAGTCAGTGTGCTTGGTTAGGCAATAGCCCTCTAAAGAAATGTGATTTAAATGTAGATGATTTTTCTTGTTTATGGGAATGCTACTTTAACTAGCTAATCGTAAAAAAAAAAAAAATGGCTAAAAACACAAACCATCTTCAGAAATGTCAGTGTAGTTTGAATCTGTCTCTATGCTAATCTGAAATTAACTTCCAGTGTGTTGTAAAATGGTAATTGTGGTTGGCCAGGATGGGGAAATGGGTCTGATCTGAAATATAATTTTTTTGCATCATTACTTGACAAATACTACAAGATGGACTATCAGCATTTTCTAATGCTGACACTCCACCCACTTGTGATTTTGAAATGCCAAAATGTGCTTTTGCTCCACTCCGTCTCAGCACTGCTCCTGTGAGAGAGAATTCCTGGGACTGAGGACAGTTGGAGATGAGAGAGAGTCTAAATATAACGACTCGCGAGTCACAACAAGTACATGCATATTCCAGCAAATACCTTGGCCACAGGGTCACTTGACCTGTAAACCTATTGCATGCTATGAAGTCCAACTCCTCCAAATTTCACAGAGGTACAAAAAGGGTATTTACTCAAAAGCTTTGCTCTGCCCTTACCAAGACCTGTGGAGTATGACTCTTGAGAGATTGATGGTTCCGTTTTTCTGGGTTTGTTCAGAGATGGTTTGTTTTGTAAAGTGAGATAAGAGGGGTGTTTGTGTTCAGGTATTGATTTAGTTGTATGTCAATGCCAGAGTGTGATTTATGTCTCCACAGAGGCAGATAATCTCAGGTTAACACAGGTTAGTGTTGATTTAGTGCTGACATAGTAAAAAAAAAGAAGCTATTTGCTAATGATTTTGAGCGTAAGATGTTTTCAGATTTAAAAAGATCTCCACACAATATTCATTATGTCACTGGGAAGGGATTGTAATGTTCATGAATTGTTTATCTGTCTGTGCAACACAAAATCCAGTATCCATTGTAGAATATCCTAATTCCACCTGGTTATTTATTAAACCTATTAGATATTTGAATCATGTGCCTTGGGGGTTCTGACTGCACCCAACTGCCTGCAGAAACGTCTGAGGCCAAAATACTTGCCTTCTTGATCTAAGATGACAAATTGAAGGCATTTGAATTTAATGATATAACAATCACAATTATCTGCTGTTAGACTTTCTCTCTGGGATGTTTCACATGTGACACATGGCTTTTGTTCAGCTGAAGCTGCTTTGTGTTCAGACCATCTCCGGTCTTCTGTTTTGCCTGTTTTTGTCATTTAAAATGACCAAGTTTCAAGTTTTAATGTCACATGCACAAGTACATTGAAATGCCTTTCTTGCAAGCTCTAAACCCAACAATGCAGTAATCAATAACAATATATAGTGATCAAAAATATATATAAAAATATAAATGCGGCCTCCCGGGTGGCGCAGTGGTCTAAGGCACTGTGCCACCAGAGACTCTGGGTTCGAGCCCAGGTTCTGTCGCAGCCGGCCGCGACCGGGAGGCCCATGGGGCGGCGCACAATTGGCCTAGCATCGTCCGGGTTAGTTAGGGTTTGGCCGGCAGGGATATCCTTGTCTCATCGCGCACTAGCGACTCCTGTGGCGGGCCGGGTGCAGTGCACGCTGACCAGGTCACTAGGTGTACGGTGTTTCCTCCGACACATTGGTGTGGCTGGCTTCCGGGTTGGATGCGCGCTGTGTTAAAAGAAGCAGTGCGGCTTGGTTGGGTTGTGTTTCGGAGGACGCATGGCTCTCGACCTTCGCCTCTCCCGAGTCCATGCGGGAGTTGTAGCGATGAGACAAGACAGTAACGACTAACAATTGGATACTGTGAAATTGGGGAGAAAAGGGGGGTAAAAAAATATATATATGTATAAATGCAACATTAAACAACTCTACTGAGTTACAAATCATGTAAGGAAATCAGTCAATTCAAATAAATTCATTAGACCCTAATCTACAGATTTCACATGACTGGGAAGGGGTGCAGCCATGGCTCCCACTGGGGAGACAGGCCCAGCCAATCAGAATGAGTTTTCCCCAACTAAAGGGCTTTGTTACAGACAGAAATACTCCTCAGTTTCATCAGCTGTCTCGGTAGCTGTTCTCAGACGATCTCACAGGTGAAGAAGCCAGAATAAAAGGTCCTGGGCTGGCGTGGTTACACGTGGTCTGCGGTTGTGAGGACGGTTAACGTACTGACAAATTCTCTAAAACAACGTTGGAAGCGTCTTATGGCAGAGAAATTAATATAAAAATATCTGGCAACAGCTCTGGTGGACATTCCTGCAGTCAGCATGCCTATTGTGCGCTCCCTCAAAACTTGACACATCTGTGTTATTGTGTTGTGTGACAAAACTGCACATTTTCAAGTGGCCTTTTATTGTCCCCAGCAGAAGGTTCACCTGTGCTGTTTAATCAGCTTCTTGATATGCCACACCTGTCAGGTGGATGGATTATCTTGGCAAAGGACAAATGCTCACTAACAGGAATGTAAACAAATTTGTGCAAAAGAATTGAGAGAAATACGTTTTTATGTGAGTATGGAAAATTTCAGGGATCATTTATTTCAGCTCATGAAACATGGGACTGACACTACATGTTGCGTTTATATTTTTGTTTAGTGTATTTAGTTAGCTATTTAGCAGTCTTGTGGTTTGCGGAGAGAAGCTGCTCAGGAGTCTGTTGGTGTCAGACTTGATGCACCGGTACTGTTTGCCGTGCGGAAGCAGAGAGAACAGTCTATGGCTTGGGTGACTAACGATTTTCCTTGCCTTCCTTTCACACCTCCGGATATAGAGGTCCTAGATGGCAGGGAATTCGACCCCAGTGATGTACTGGGTTGCTTGCACCACCCTGTGTAGCTTGATGCGATCTAGGGTGTTGCTATTGCCATACCAAGCAGTGATGCAGCCAGTCAAGATGCTCACAATTGCACACATATTGAACTTTTTGAGGATTTGAGGGCCCATGACAAACCTTTTCAACCTCCTGAGGGCGAAGAGGCGCTGTTGCACCTTCTTCAAGTCTATGCGCGTGTGTGGACCATTTTAAGTCCTCAGGGGTTTGGACTCCCAGGAACTTGAGGCTCCCGACCTGCTCCACTGCAGCCGCGTTGATGTGGATGGCGCAATGCTGCCCCCCCCCCCACTCCCTTTCCTGGGATAAATAACAGCATGAGCAGCAACAACATGAGGTGAAATAGAACTGTTGAATTATATGCAATGTCTAAATCTGCCATCTCTAGGCCCATGCCTATTCTCTGCTATCTTGATGATCCATCATCAACGCTCAAGGTGGGGATAGAAAGCGCATCTCAGTATGGAGCGCAGTTAACAGTGCACATATCATCTCATCATGGTAACTTTTTTGCTTGTGAAAGGTAGAAAAATCTGCTGTAGCATAGCCTATATTACAGTAATATATGGACTGAATGTATGTCTAATTTACACATCTCCATCTGGCTTTCAGTAGTCACCTTATTTTTTCATTGTAAAGATGTTTTTTTAATTTTTAATTGCAGCTGCAGAGTTTTAAAACAGCCTATCACTTGATTATCGTTGCTTTAAATCAGTGTGCATGCGAGCACTCTCACAGTCTATCTATAAGGGCACAGGATGCAGACACGGGAGGCAGATGGTTCAAGTCTCTGATATTTATTAGTATCCAAGGGGCAGGCAAGAGAATGATCGTGGACAGGCAAAAAATCATAACAAGGTCAGAGTCCAGGAGGTACAGAGAGGCAGGCAGGCTCGAGGTCAGGGCAGACAGTATGGTCAGGCAGGCGGGTTCGGAGTCAAGGCAGGCAAGTGTCAAAACTGGGAGGACTAGCAAAAAAAAAGAGAAAAGGAAAAGGCAGGCGCACGGAGTAATTGATATATATATATAGATGTCCTAGCCTACTTCTTTCAGGTAATACATGAAATGCGGTATTAGCCTTATATTTAGCTAATGGAGGATGGGTTATGCATAAGCTTCTAACTTATAGCCTCTTGTGCAATATGCACCTGCACTCCGCTGGCCTGTCTCCTTAAAAAATGCCCCATAGCTCTTCCTACTAATACACTATTCAAAGAGGGATGAAAGCTTTTGTTTTCTGAATTTTAAGTACAGCAGCCAATAGAACTCACAGGGAGTTTGAAAGAAGAGAAGAGGTCCATGTAAATAGTCCGGGTGGCCATCTGTTTAATTGTTCAGCTGTCTTATGACTTGAGGGTAGAAGCTGTTGAAGCCTTTTGGTCTTAGACTTGGTTCTCCAGTATTTTTTGGGCCTTCCTCTGACACCGCCTAGTATGTACGTCCTGGATGGCAGGAAGCTTAGCCCAGTACGCAGAGGGTAGTGCGTACTGGGCCGTACGCACTACCCTCTGTAGCGCCTTACGATCAGAAGCCAAGCAGTTGCCATACCAGGCTGATGCAACCGGTCAGGATGCTCTCGATGGTGCAGCTGTAGAACTTTTTGAGGATCTGGGGATCCATGCCAAATCTTTCCAGTCTCCGGGGGGGGGGGGAGTGTTGGTGTCACGGCTGTCTTGGTGTGTTTGGACGATGATAGTTTGTTGGTGATGTGGATGCCAAGGAACTTGAAACTCTTGACCCGCTCCACTACAGCCCAGTCGATGTTTATGGGTGCCTGTTCGGCCCACCTTTTCCTGTAGTCCACACTGCCAGGTCTCTGACCTCCTCCTTATAGGCTTTCTCATCGTTGTCGGTAATCAGGCCTACCACTGTTGTTTCGTCAGCAAGCTTAATGATGGTGTTGGAGTCGTGTTTGGCCATGCAGTCGTAGGTGAACAGGGAGTACAGGAGGGGACAAATCACGCACCCCCGAGGGGCCCCAGTGTTGAGGATCAGTGTGGCAAATGTGTTGTTGCCTACCTTTACCACCTCGGGGCAGCCCGTCAGGTAGTCCAGCATCCAGTTGCTGAGGGAGGTGTTTAGTCCCAGGTTCCTTAGTTTAGTGATGAGCTTTGTGGGCACTATGGTGTTGAACGCTGAGCTGTAGACAATGAACACATAGGTGTTCCTTTTGTCCCGGTGGGAAAGGGCAGTGTGGAGTGCGATTCAGATTGCGTCATCTGTGGATCTGTTGAGTTTGGAGTGGGTCTAGGGCAGGTATTCCCAAACGGGGGTACGTGCAATGCCGTCGGGGGTACGCCAAATAAAAATGTGATTCACATTTTCAAACAGTCAATTTATATTTTCCAAGAGGGCTATACATTTGGGTGAGTTCTTTTTCTACCTGAGTAGCCTCATTTCACTGCCAAAAATAAAATTAGCGAAATAACAACACAATGTCAAATACAGGTATCCTAGTCAAATAATTAACATCCAATCACATTAAATGTTATTCTCTCGTGGGAATTCCACTAACGGTCCGTATGTAGCCAAACGTAGCTGCTGCTCATGTTGGTATCTGTACTGATGGTGCAAAAGCCATGACATGGAGACATCGTGGAGTGGTAACGCGCGTGCAAGCAGTTGCTCCCGATGTCACTTGGGCACACTGCACCGTCCACCGAGAGGCTCTTGCTGTCAAGGGAATGCCTGACAGCTTGAAAAACGTTTTGGACATGACAGTGAAAATGGTTAACTTTGTTTAAGCAAGACCCCTGAACTCTCGTTTATTTTCTTCACTATACAATGATATGGGCAGCGACCATGTAAAGCTCGTTTAACATGATTATCAAGGGGCAAAGTATTGACATGTTTTTTTTAATTGAGAGATGAGCTTAGTTTTCTTTTACTGACCATAATTTTCACTTGCCTGGCCGCTTGCATGATGACGAGTTTTTTACACAACTGGCCTATCTGGGTGATGTTATTTCTCGCCTGCATGATCTGAATCTAGGATTATAGGGACTCTCCGCAACTATATTCAGTGTGCGGGACAAAATTGAGGCTATGATTAAGAAGTTGGAGCTCTTCTCTGTCTGGGTTAACAAGGACAACACACAGGTTTTTCCATCATTGTATGATTTTTTGTGTGCAAATTAACTCAAATTAAGCTTATGGACAAATGTGATATAGCAAAGCACAGTGAGTTGAGTGCGCAATTTTTTCATCTTTATTTAACTAGTCAAGTCAGTTAAGAACAAATTCTTGTTTTCAATGACAGCCTAGGAACAGTGGGTTAACTGCCTTGTTCAGGGGCAGAACAACAGATTTTGACCTTGTCAGCTTGGGGATTCAATCTTGCAACCTTTCGGTTACTAATCCAAAGCTCTAACCACTAGGCTACCCTGCCGCCCCAAATCAGGTACTTTCCTGAAACGGATGACACAAACAACTGGATTCGTTATCTCTTTCATGCCCTGCCTCCAGTCCACTTACTGATATCTTCACAAGAGAGCCTCATCAAAATTGCAACAAGCGGTTCTGTGAAAACAGAATTTAATCAGAAGCCACTGCCAGATTTCTGGATAGGGCAGCGCTCAGAGTTTCTTGACTTGGAAAATCGCGCTGTTAAGACACTGATTCCCTTTGTAACCACGTACCTATGTGAGAGTGGATTCTCGGCCCTCACTAGCATGAAAACTAAATACAGGCACAGACTGTGTGTGGAAATGTATTTAAGACTGAGACTCTCTCCAATACAACCCAACATTGCAGAGTTGTGTGTATCCTTTCAAGCACACCCTTCTCATTAACCTGTGGTGAGTTATTCACAATTTTCGATAAACAAATAAGGTTTTAAATGGAAGATGGTTAAATAAAGAGCAAAATTATTCATTATTATTTGTGCCCTGGTCCTATAAGAGCTCTTTGTCACTTCCCACGAGCCGGGTTGTGACAAAAACTCACACTCATTCTTATGTTTAATAAATGTATCGTATTGTGTGTGTGTGGCAGGCTTACAATGAGGGCAAAAAACAACGTTTGAGGGTGCGCTGACCCTGGTGCTAGAGGGGGTACGCAGCTGGAGGTTCAATGTTTTGAAGGGGTACGGGACTATAAAAAGTTTGGGAACCACTGGTCTAGGGTATCCGCGATGATGCTGTTGATGTGAGCCATGACAAGCCTTTCAAAGCATTTCTTGGCTACAGATGTGAGTGCTACGGGGCAGTAATAATTTAGGCAGGTTACCTTCACTTCCTTGGGCACAGGGACTATGGTGGTTTGCTTGAGACATGTAGTTTTTACAGACTTAGTCAGGGAGATGTTAAATATGTCAGTGAAGACCCTTGCCAGTTGGTCCGCGCATGATCTGAGTACACGTCCTCGTAATCCATCTGGCCCCGCGGCTTTGTGAATGTTGACCTGTTTAAAGGTCTTGCTCACATCGGCTACCGAGAGCGTTATACAGTCTTCCGGAACAGCTGGTGCTGTCCTGCATGCTTCAGTGTTGCTTGCCTCGAAGCGAAAAGGCATTTAGCTCGTCTGGTAGGCTTGCATCACTGGGCAGCTCGCAGCTGGCTGATTTTCCCTTTGTAGTCCGTAATAGTTTTCAAGCCCTGCCACATCCGACGAGCATCAGAGCCGGTGTGTACTATTCAATCTTAATCCTGTATTGACGGTTTGCCTGTTTGATGGTTCGGTTCGTCTGAGGGCGTATCGGGATTTCTTCAAAGCATCCGTATTTGTGTCCCGCTCCTTGAAAGCTTTAGCCTTTAGCTCAATGCGGATGTTGCCTGTAATCCATGGCTTCTGGTTGGGATATGAACGTACGGTCACTGTGGGGATGACGTCGTTGATGCACTTATTGATGAAGCCGATGACTGAGATAGTATACTCCTCAATGCCATTGGATGAATCCCGGAACATATTACAGTCTGTGCTAGCAAAACAGTCCTGCAGCGTAGCATCCACGACATTTGCGTCTTTTTGACATTTAATATGTGTCACATATCAGTTTGTAAACAATGTAAAAAGAAATATATATTATAATAATAATTGAGTTAATAAAGCCGCATACAAACTTTTTCTATTTTTTGCTTTCTTGAGTAATGCAGCTCCAAAATTCTGGTGTTGCAGGCTAGCTCAGTGCTTTCTATGGTGGTGGAAATGGGAAATCTGACTTCAGTGAGTTCAGGACAACTGGGAACTCAAGAAAATACGGGTCCGACTGGTAAAATATGTTTGAAACGTTCATCCTATTCGGAATTGCAAGTCCGGAACTCGGGCCTCCTCTTTTTAGAGCTCCGACCTGAAGATCACTGATGTCATCATGATTTGACCTAGTTTTTTTCTGAATTCCCAGTTGTCTTGAAAGCACCATAAATCCAGAGAATGCCAGACTTTGATGACAAAGTTTGTTGATAAAATTTGCCCACGAAGGACCGCCGCGGACCGGCTGCTTGTTTATTGCCTCGTGCAGTTTGTTAATTGCCAGCTTGTTATTTTTCTTGACCTAAGGTGGAATGTATACAACAGTCACAATAACAGATGAAAACTCCCTTGGGAGGTAGAAGGGTCAGCATTTGACCATCAGGTATTACAAGACGGGCGAACAATGGGTCGACACTTCCAACACGCTAGAATCAGCAAACCAGTTGTTGTTGAAGAGGCAAGAAATGATAGTGAATACATTTCGTAAAAATAGATGACGGAAGAATCACAAAATAGCAAAGTGGGGTCGGAGCTTGCAAAGTGGGGTCGGAGCTTGCAAAACGGCGGCCATCCAGTATGGCTACATTCATGATGCTTGATGACAAATGTGATAATAATATGTGATATAAACAACAATTAACAATAATGTTCGGCTTATCAAAAGCTCTCCAAAGAGTAGCCATCGATCGCTCTTTCCTCTTCTCTTAAGTGGCTACTATCCATTGCCTGCTCAAATAGCAGCTTTAGACAGGGAAGGATCAGTCTCTTTAGCCCCTCTATGGACTCCTCTGGACCCCAGTGAGCCAGTTTACTCCCTCAGCCGTGACTTTCTGATTACCCCGCCCCATCTGGCCAAGGGTCAGAAGTCAAGGTTCAAAGATCTGATAGAGACCAGAACCATTCAGCAGCTCTCTGAGGTCCTCCCCCTCAGCTCAGAGGCTTGCCCCCTCAGGATCGGGTAAACGTGGTCAGGGTAGGGCATGGAGTGATTCAATTCCATGATAATCCAACTTCTCAATGTCCCAGAGAGGGCCAACCTGTTCCTTCTTCTCGTTTTCAATATCCACTTTCGTTTATTCTTCTTTTCCTCATTTTCTCCTTTCCCATTCACCTGGTTCTATGTTACATGAGCTTGCAAAGGCTAAAATGATACTTGATTATATGTCCATTCCTGATTCTTTCTGTTCTGTGGTTCAGGCTGCTGATAGACTGTGATGATGTCATTCTCCATGGCCCTGCACCTCACCGCTGCTATCCAACTCCTGGCGCTGGTGGCCATATGTGACCAGGTTACAGCTGATCGCATCAACTTCTACAACGTCAAACCACCTGTGGAAGGTACGTTCTGCTTACTCGTTGAAATGATGTCATGTCTTCAACAATGTCGTCAACTTTTTATACTTGAATCCATCAAAACAAAATGTTGAACAGAAGCAGTGTGAGTGAAAACATAGATTCACACACAGTGTTGGAATGTCTTTACAGCCACTCCATTCCCTAAGAGCTTCAAGTGCTTCACCTGCGAGCAAGCTGCAGACAACTACAACTGTAACCGCTGGGCTGAGGACAAGTGGTGTCCACAGAGTGAGTAGTGCCCTCTGTTGTTTCACACAGATACGGTCAGATATTAGTGTTTCTCATTGGCATGACTGATAGGGTTAACCAGTACTTAATAATCATTGTTATTATTGCTCTTACACTGTTATAATACCTTATGATTATGCTGTTATAGCCCGTGCTTGAAAGAGGTGCAGGTGCAGTCATTTTTCAAGTCGGTACATTAGACTACGTTCACAGAAATTCCCAAATGACATTATGCTATAGAAACCTCTGATTATTCACTGTTAAGGGTTCATACACGTTTTGATTTCATGACTTCCATGACTTCTCCATGACTTTTAACCAAATTTTACATGACCAATAATTGGTGGCATCTCTATGTAGCATCTCTATGTATCTCTTCTGTTAGCCGGTAATAAAAGAAAAGACGATTTAATTAAAATTGTCTCCGGCCAATTGTCCAGGAGAAGAAAAACAATTGAATTGGCACGTAGGTATATTTGTTATATTTCTTATTTATCACATGCACAGCATACAGATACAGAGCCTTTTAGTGGAAAATATGTCAGACAGAACTTTTATAAGCCCAATCATTGTGCAACAGTTCTAAGTGCAATCCTGTGTTAAAAATAGATTTTGGGCCACGTTTAAAAAAGCAAGTATTTTTATTTCTCAACTGGTAATTCATGCGCGCTTGAAGGCAGACTTCATCAGACCGTCACACATCTTTGCAATGAGCTGGAGGCAGTATCCATTTTGAAAACATAAAGCTACTTAATTGTTTGAAACATTAACATTTTACTACATACATTTTACCTTGCTTCAAAGTAGCCTAGGCAAAATCCTACCATATTCGTAGAGGGAATTATTTTAAACATGCCATGAAACCAGTAGCCTATTTCTCTCATGAGCCAAATGAATATTCGATCGTAGCCTACGGCCTTGTGCGCACTGCTGGACTAATAATGTGAAGAAATTATAGTTTATCAACATTTTAAGCTAAATGTTCTGATCTGTTGCATCAGATACAGTTGAAGTAGGAAGTTTACATACACTTAGGTTGGAGTCATTAAAACTCATTTTTCAACCACTCCACAAATTTCTTGATAACAAACTATAGTTTTGGCAAGTCAGTTAGGACATCTATTTTTTGCATGACACAAGTAATTTTTCCAACAATTGTTTACAGACAGATTATTTTACTTATAATTCACTTTATCACAATTCCAGTGGGTCAGAAGTTTACATACACTAAGTTGACTGTGCCTTTAAACAACTTGGAAAATTCCAGGAAAGGATGTCATGGCTTTAGAAGCTTCTGATAGTCTAATTGACATCATTTGAGTCAATTGGAGGTGTACCTGTGGATGTATTTCAAGGTCTACCTTCAAACTCAGTGCCTCTTTGCTTGACATCATTGGAAAATCAAAAGAAATCAGCCAAGACCTCATTAAAAAAAATTGACCTCCACAAGTGTGGTTCATCCTTGGGAGCAATTTCCAAACTCCTGAAGGTACCACGTTCATCTGTACAAACAATAGTACGCAAGCATAAACACCATGGGACCACACAGCCGTCATGCCGCTCTGGAAGGAGACGCGTTCTGTCTCCTAGAGATGAACGTACTTTGGTGAGAAAAGTGCAAATCAATCCCAGAACAACAGCAAAGTACCCTGTGAAGATGCTGGAGTAAACGGGTACAAAAGTATCTATATCCACAGTAAAACGAGTCCTATATCGACAAAACCTGAAAGGCCGCTCAGCAAGGAAGAAGCCACTGCTACAAAACTGCCGTAAAAAAAGCCTACATTTTGCAACTGCACATGAGGACAAAGATCGTACTTTTTGGAGAAATTTCCTCTGGTCTGATGAAACAAAAATATAACTGTTTGGCCATAATGACCATCGTTATGTTTGGATGAAAAAGGGGGAAGCTTGCAAGCCGAAGAACATCATCCAAACCGTGAAGCACGGGGGTGGCAGCATCATGTTGTGGGGGTGCTTTGCTGCAGGAGGGACTGGTGCACTTCACAAAAGAGATGGCATCATGAGGTAGGAAAATTATGTGGAAATATTGAAGCAACATCTCAAGACATCAGTCAGGAAGTTAAAGCTTGGTCGCAAATGGGTCTTCCAAATGGACAATGACACCAAGCATACTTCCAAAGTTGTGGCAAAATGGCTTAAGGACAACAAAGTCAAGGTATTGGACTGGCCATCACAAAGCCCTGACCTCAATCCTATAGAAAATGTGTGGGCAGAACTGAAAAACGTATGCGAGCAAGGAGGCCTACGAACCTGCCTCAGCTTCACCAGCTCTGTCAGGAGGAATGGGACAAAATTCACCCAACTTATTGCGGGAAGCTTGTGGAAGGCTACCCGAAATGTTTGACCCAAGTTAAACAATTTAAAGGCAATGCTACCAAATACTAATTGAGTGTACAGTTGTGGCCAAAAGTTTTGAGAATGACACAAATATTTATTTTCACAAAGTCTGCTGCCTCAGTTTGTATGATGGTAATTTGCATATACTCCAGAATGTTATGAAGTGATCAGATGAATTGCAATTAATTGCAAAGTCCCTCTTTGCCATGCAAATTAACTGAATGCCCAAGAAACATTTCCACTGCATTTCAGCCCTGCCACAAAAGGACCAGCTGACATCATGTCAGTGATTCTCTCGTTAACACAGGTGTGAGTGTTGACGAGGACAAGGCTGGAGATCACTCTGTCATACTGATTGAGTTTGAATAACAGACTGGAAGCTTTAAAAGGAGGGTGATGCTTGGAATCATTGTTCTTCCTCTGTCGATCATGGTTACCTGCAAGGAAACACGTGCCGTCATCATTGCTTTGCACAAAAAGGCTTCACAGGCAAGGATATTGCTGCCGGTAAGATTGCACCTAAATCAACCATTTATTGGATCATCAAGAACTTCAAGGAGAGCGGTTTAATTGTTGTGAAGAAGGCTTCAGGGCGCCCAAGAAAGTCCAGCAAGCGCCAGGACCATCTCCGAAAGTTGATTCAGCTGCGGGATCGGGGCACCACCAGTACAGAGCTTGCTCAGGAATGGCAGCAGGCAGGTGTGAGTGCATCTGCACGCACAGTGAGGCGAAGACTTTTGGAGGATGGCCTGGTGTCAAGAAGGGCAGCAAAGAAGCCACTTCTCTCCAGGAAAAACATCAGGGACAGACTGATATTCTGCAAAAGGTACAGGGATTAGACTGCTGAGGACTGGGGTAAAGTCATTTTCTCTGATGAATCCCCTTTCCGATTGTTTGCGGTATCCGGAAAAAACCTTGTCCGGAGAAGACAAGGTGGGCGCTACCATCAGTCCTGTGTCATGCCAACAGTAAAGCATCTTGAGACCATTCATGTGTGGGGTTGCTTCGCAGCCAAGGGAGTGGGCTCACTCACAATTTTGCCTAAGAACACCGCCATGAATAAAGAATGGTACCAACACATCCTCCGAGAGCAACTTCTCCCAACCATCCAGGAACAGTTTGGTGACGAACAATGCCTTTCCAGCATGATGGAGCACCTTGCCATAAGGCAAAAGTGATAACTAAGTGGCTCGGGGAACAAAACATCAATGTTTTGGGTCCATGGCCAGGAAACTCCCCAGACCTTAATCCCATTGAGAACTTGTGGTCAATCCTCAAGAGGCAGGTGGACAAACAAAAACCCACAAATTTTGACATACTCCAAGCATTGATTATGCAAGAATGGGCAGCCATCAGTCAGAATATGGCCCAGAAGTTCATTGACAGCATGCCAGGGCGGATTGCAGAGGTCTTGAAAAAGAATGGTCAACACAGCAAATATTGACTCTTTGCATCAACTTCATGTAATTGTCAATAAAAGCCTTTGACACTTATGAAATGCTTGTAATTATACTTCAGTATTCCATAGTAACATCCGATAAAAAATATCTAAAGACACTGAGGCAGCAGACTTTGTGAAAATTAATATTTGTGTCATTCTCAAAACTTTTGGCCACGACTGTATGTAAACTTCTGACCCACTGGGAATGTGATGAAAGAAATAAAAGCTGAAATAAATCATTCTCTCTACTATTATTCCGACATTTCACATTCTTAAAATAAAGTGGTGATCCTAACTGACCTAAAACAGGACATTTTTACTAGGATTAAATGTCAGGAATTGTGAAAAGCTGAGTTTAAATGTATTTGGCTAAGGTGTATGTAAACTTCCGACTTAAAATGTACTTTTTTATGTAGGCTAGGCCTACTGGTTTTATGAATTTGGGATTTATCGTCCCACAACTGTCCCAGAGTCTGTTTGGGATTGACAGCCTATTCCTGTCTAAACAGAAATAAATCAAATAATTAAAAATAGGCTACTAAAGCATGATTTAGCCACATAGGATCATTAGATTCCCATAACTGTAAAAAAAGAAAATTGCAGATTTGTTTTAAAATTGCAAATGTGCAATTTCGGCAGCGCGTGCTGCAAATACCAAATAGATGATTTTTGAGTTCAGACTGTCAGTGAAAGTAGGGAGCCCAGCCAGGTATATCACAATATTTCAATTAATCCTGGGAAAACATAGTTTGGAAAGCAAATGGCTATTGCTGTAAAGAGAGATCCGTCTTTTAGTTATCAAAAGTCTCAACTTAATTGTGCCACCACAATAGGCCTATAGCCTATCTTATTGGCGCTAGTGGAGAGCATCGGCCCCAGTGAGTACGTACTACGCATATTCACCACTGCACATATTCACTCTTGATCATTGTTGGGTCTGTGTCACTTAAAAGTTTGTTTTTGGACAATAATTTCCTCCTCCAGTTTAGATGGACGTCATATTCTCTTTGTGTCTCCCCTTCTTGTCGGCCTATTATATGGACAGCGTCGTTTTGATTGATTGTTTGTCAGTGTTAGCAGAGTAGGCTACCCTGTAATTTGTCATATTAAAATTGATTCTGCTAATGTCTCCAGTCATATAAAGTGTCATAAAGTAGAATTGCATGAAATGTGTTTTTCCTGTGCAAGGAAAGAAGAAACCTGATATAGCCTAAATCCCAGGCCTCTACACTATAAGCTCTCAGCCATACGTTGAACAGTCTTTTGAGAACAGTGATTGAGTTATATTATTAGCCTAAATTATGACTAGCGAATCTACTCGTCACGTTATGAATAGTAGGGTTTACATCTTACATAAGTCTGCAAATGCGATGATGCATGAAATGCTTTCTTATAAATTCTGATCCCATTTGGGCTACCATCTCCTGCCTATGTAACATTTTTTTTTACTTTTAGGAAACGTTCAGTTAAAGTTATGAAATACCAAGAAAATAATGTTTTCATGTTCCTTAAATGTGCTAATAATGTTCCAAAGCCAAGCAGCCATCTTGCACCATTCCCAGAAAGTTGTTGGAAGGTTGTATGCAAAATAACCATAGGACAACCACGCTCTCACCAAGCAGCAGGTAGCTTAGCGGTTAAGAGCTTTGGCAAGGTGGAAAGATCTGCTGTTCTGCCCTTGACCAAGGCAGTTAACCCACAATAAGAACTGCTCCTCGGGCGCCGATGACATGAACACCGATTAAGGCAGCCCCCGCGCCTCTGATTCAGAGGGGTTGGGTTAAATGCAGAAGACACATTTCAGTTGAATGCATTCAGTAGTGCAACTGACTAGGTATCCCTTTTCCTTAAGAAACATATGGTTCTTAGAACGTATGTGCTAACTGGGAGGCACTTAACCCCACACAAAGTAGAATAACTGCACTGTTGAGGCGTCAGCATGCTTCAGTTCGACTGGCGGCTAGCCGAAGTCGGCTAGGCGAACCGAACAGCATGCTCCCCCGGTCAAAGATCTTCACTTGAAAAACAAGAAATAAGCAGCAATAGTACTGTTTGTCCATTTTGAGAAGCCATAGCAAGTATGCTGTGCATTCGGAAAGTATTCAGACCCCTTGACTTTTTCCACATTTTATTACGTTACAGCCTTTTTCTAAAATATAAAAAATCTGCATTAATCTACACACAATACCCCATAGTGACAAACGCAAAAACAGGTTTTTAGAAATGTTTGCAAATGTATAAAACTTTTCAAACAGAAATACCTTATTTATATAAGTATTCAGACCCTTTGCTATGAGACTCAAAAATGAGCTCAGGTGCATCCTGTTTCCTTTGATCATCCTTGATGTTTCTACAACTTGATTGTAGTCCACCTGTGGTAAATTCAATTGATTGGACATGATTTGGAAAGGCACACACCTGTCTAAATATGGCCCCACAGTTGACAGTGCATGTCAGAGCATAAATCAAGCTATGAGGTTGAAGGAATGGTCCGTAGAACTCCGAGACAGAATTGTGTCGAGGCACAGATCTGGGGAAGGGTACCAAAACATTTCTGAAGCATTGAAGGTACCCAAGAACGCAAGGGCCTCCATCATTGTTAAATCAAAGAAGTTTGGAACCAGCAAGACTCTTCTTAGAGCTGGCCACCCGGCCAAACTTAGCAATCAGGGGAGAAGGATCTTGGTCAGGGAGGTGACCAAGAACCCTATGGTCACTTTGACAGAGGGCTAGAGTTTCTCTGTGGAGATGGGAGAACCCAGAAGGACAACCATTTCTGCAGCACTCCACCAATCAGGCCTTTATTGTAGAGTGGCCAGACAGAAGCCACTCCTCAGTAAAAGGCACATGACGGCCTGCTTGTAATTAGTCAAAAGGCTCCTAAAGACTCTCAGACCATGAGAAACAAGATTCTCTGGTCTGATGCAACCAAGATTGAACTCTTTGGCCTGAATGCCAACCTTCACGTCTGGAGCAAACCTGGCACCATCCCTACGGGGAAGCATGGTGGTGGCAGCATCATGCTGTGGGGATGTTTTTCACCGGCAGGGACTGGGAGACTAGTCAGGATCGAGGGAAGGATGAATGGAGCAAAGTACAGAGAGATCCTTAATGAAAACCTGCTCCAGAGCACTCAGGACCTCAGACTGGGTAGAAGGTTCACCTTCTAACAGGACAACGACCCTCAGCACACAGCCAAGACAACGCAGGAGTGGCTTCGGGACAAGTCTCTGAATGTCCTTGAGTGGCCCAGACAAAGCCTGGACTTCAAACCGATCGAACATCTCTCGAGAGACCTGAAAATATATGTGCAGCAACGCTCCCCATCAAACCTGACAGAGCTTGAGAGTATCTGCAGAGATGAATGGGAGAAACTCCCCAAATAAGGTGTGCCAAGCTTGTAGCGGCATATCCAAGAAGACTCATTGCTGTAATCGCTACCAAAGGTGTTTTTACCAAGTACTGAGTAAAGGGTCTGAATACTTATGTAAATGTGATATTTCATTTTATATATATATATATATATATATATATATATATATATATATATATATATATATATATAAATTAGCAAAAATGTATAACCTGTATTTGGTTTGTCATTATGGGGTGTTGTGTGTAGATTGATGAGGGGGGGAAAACTATTTAATACATTTTAGAATAAGCTGTAACCTAACAAAGTGTGGAAACAGTTAAGGGGTCTGAATACTTTCCGAAGACACTGTATATGTATGTGTATATATACAGTACGAGTCAAAAATTGGACACAGCTACTCATTCAAGGGTTTTTCTTTATTTTGACTATTTTATACATTGTATAATAATAGTGAAGACATCAAACCTATTAAATAAACACATATGGAATAATTTTGAAACCAAAAAAGTGTTAAAACAATTCAAAATCTATTTTACATTGACAGTTTTGCACACGCTTGGCATTCTCTCAACCAACTTCACCTGGAATGCTTTTCCAACAGTTTGAAGGAGTTCCTACATGTGCTGAGCACTTGTTGGATGCTTCTCCTTTACTCTGCAGTTCAACTCATTCCAATCCATCTCAATTGGGTTGAGGTTGGGTGATTGTGGAGGCCAGGTCATCTGATGCAGCACTCCATCACTCTCCTTGGTCAAATAGCCCTTACACAGCCTGGAGGTGTGTTGGGTCATTGTCATGTTGCAAAACAATTGATGGTCCTACTAAGCGCAAACCAGTTGGGATGGCGTATCGCTGCAGAATGCTGTGGTAGCCATGCTGGTTAAGTGTACATCACAGACAATGTCACCAGCCAAGAACCCCCACACCATCACACCTCCTCCATGCTTTACAGTGGGAACCACCCATATGAAGATCATCTGTTCACCTGCGTCTCACAAAGACACAGCGGTTGGAACCAAAAATCTTACATTTGGACTCATCAGACCAAAAGAAAGATTTTCACCGGTCTAATGTCCATTGCTCATGTTTCTTGGCCCAAGCTAGTCTCTTCTTATTATTGGTGTCCTTTAGTAGTGGTTTCTTTGCAGGAATTTGACCATGAAGGCCTGATTCACGCAGTCTTCTCTGAACAGTTGTTGTTGAGATGTGTCTGTTACTTGAACTCCGTGAAGCATTTATTTGGGCTGCAATCTGAGGCTGGTAACTCTAATGAACTTATCCTTTGCAGCAGAGGTAACTCTGGGTCTTCCTTTCCTGTGGCAGTCCTCATGAGAGCCAGTTTCATCATAGCGCTTGATGGTTTTTGCAACTGCAATTGAGGAAACTTTAAAAGTTCTTGAAATTTTCGGAATTGACTGACCTTCATGTCTTAACGTAATGATAAGCTGTCATTTCTCTTTGCTTATTTGAGCTGTTCTTGCCATAATATGGACTTGGTCTTTTACCAAATAGGGCTATCTTCTGTATACCACCCCTACATTGTCAGAACACAACTGATTGGCTCAAACGCATTAAGAAGGAAAGAAATTCCACAAATTTACTTTTAACGAGACACACCTGTTAATTGAAATGCATTCCAGGTGACTACCTCATGAAGCTGGTTGAGAGAATGCCAAGAGTGTGCAAAGCTGTCATCAAGGCAAAGGGTGGCTACTTTGAAGAATCTCAAATATAAAATATATTTGGATTTGTATAACACTTTTTTGGTTCCTACATGATTCCATATGTGTTATTTCATAGTTTTGACGTCTTCACTATGATTTTACAAAGTGTATATCTTTATATATTTACCAACAAAAATATATATGGGATTGGAAATTATGCAGACGATTACATTGTAATCTATCTGCAATTTTAAAGCTGATCTACACCCTAATTATTTACATTTTTTAAATAATCTGAATGGAGATGTTGTTATTTGTAACTGTAGGACAGGAAGAAAGCGCATGGCATTATCTAATTGTCTTATTTTGCTGATGATTGTAAAAAATGCCAATAAAGATATTTTAAAAAGATATATATAGATAATAAACATTTTGTTTACATTTGTCGGATATAGCCCTTAAATGTCTAGAGGGGAATCCCAACCGTGTCAATTTCTTTTCTCAACGGTGCTGGTGGAAAGGCAACAGAGTCAACAACATTAATGCTTATAGCTAAATACACTGCTCAAAAAAAATAAAGGGAACACTTAAACAACACAATGTAACTCCAAGTCAATCACACTTCTGTGAAATCAAACTGTCCACTTAGGAAGCAACACGGATTGACAATAAATTTCACATGCTGTTGTGCAAATGGAATAGACAAAAGGTGGAAATTATAGGCAATTACCAAGACACCCCCAATATAGGAGTGGTTCTACAGGTGGTGACCACAGACCACTTCTCAGTTCCTATGCTTCCTGGCTGATGTTTTGGTCACTTTTGAATGCTGGCGGTGCTTTCACTCTAGTGGTAGCATGAGACGGAGTCTACAACCCACACAAGTGGCTCAGGTAGTGCAGCTCATCCAGGATGGCACATCAATGCGAGCTGTGGCAAGAAGGTTTGCTGTGTCTGTCAGCGTAGTGTCCAGAGCATGGAGGCGCTACCAGGAGACAGGCCAGTACATCAGGAGACGTGGAGGAGGCCGTAGGAGGGCAACAACCCAGCAGCAGGACCGCTACCTCTGACTGGGTCAGTCATGGTGTGGGGTGGCATTTCTTTGGGGGGCCATGTGCTCGCCAGAGGTAGCCTGACTGCCATTAGGTACCGAGATGAGATCCTCAGACCCCTTGTGAGACCATATGCTGGTGCGGTTGGCCCTGGGTTCCTCCTAATGCAAGAAAATGCTAGACCTCATGTGGCTGGAGTGTGTCAGCAGTTCCTGCAAGAGGAAGGCATTGATGCTATGGACTGGCCCGCCCGTTCCCCAGACCTGAATCCAATTGAGCACATCTGGGACATCATGTCTCGCTCCATCCACCAACGCCACGTTGCACCACAGACTGTCCAGGAGTTGGCGGATGCTTTAGTCCAGGTCTGGGAGGAGATCCCTCAGGAGACCATCCACCACCTCATCAGGAGCATGCCCAGGCATTGTAGGGAGGTCATACAGACACGTGGAGGCCACACGTGAGCCTCATTTTGACTTGTTTTAAGGACATTACATCAAAGTTGGATCAGCCTGTAGTGTTGTTTTCCACTTTAATTTTGAGTGTGACTCCAAATCCAGACCTCCATGGGTTGATCAATTTGATTTACATTGATCATTTTTGTGTGGTTTTTGTTGTCAGCACATTCAACTATGTAAAGAAAAAAGTATTTAATAAGAATATTTCATTCATTCAGATCTAGGATGTGTTATTTTAGTGTTCCCTTTATTTTTTTGAGCAGTGTAGTTATCTAGCGAGATAGCTTGTAGTATGGCTGGTTACGTTTTGAATTGGCTATATAAACTCAGCAAAAAAAGAAATTACCCTTTTTCAGGACCCTGTCTTTCAAAGATAATTCATAAAAATCCAAATAACTTCACAGATCTTAATTGTAAAAGGTTTAAACACTGTTTCCCATGCTTGTTCAATGAACCATAAACAATTAATGAACATGCACCTGTGGAACGGTCGTTAAGACAGATTACAGACGGTAGGCAATTAAGGTCACAGTTATGGCTGATAGGCCTGTTGTAAGGCAGGTCCTCACCCGACATCACTGACAACAACGTCACCTATAGGCACAAACCCACCATCACTGGACCAGACATGACTGGCAAAAAGTGCTCTTCACTGACGAGTCGCGGATTTGTCTCACCAGGGGTGATGGTCAGATTCGCGTTTATCGTTGAAGGAATGAGCGTTACACTGAGGCCTGTACTCTGGAGCGTGATCGATTTGGAGTTGGAGGGTCCATCATGGTCTGGGGCGGTGTGTCGCAGCATCATCGGACTGAGCTTGTTGTCATTGCAGGCAATCTCCACGCTGTGCGTTACAGGAACGACATCCTCCTCCCTCATGTGGTACCCTTCCTGCAGGCTCATCCTGACATGACCCTCCAGCATGACAATGCCACCAGCCGTACTGCTCGTTCTGTGTGTGACTTCCTGCAAGACAGGAATGTCAGTGTTCGTTCTGCCATGGCCAGCGAAGAGCCCGGATCTCAATCCCATTGAGCACGTCTGGGACCTGTTGGATCGGAGGGTGAGGGCTAGGGTCATTCCCCCCAGAAATGTCCGGGAATTTGCAGGTGCCTTGGTGGAAGAGTGGGGTAACATCTCACAGCAAGAACTGGCAAATCTGGTGCAGTCCATGAGGAGGAGATGCACTGTAGTACTTAGTATCTGGTGTGGCCACCAGCTGCATTGACTGTTACTTTTGATTTTGAACCCCCCCCCCCCCTTTGTTCAGGGACACATTATTCAATTTCTGTTAGTCACATGTCTGTGGAACTTGTTCAGTTTATGTCTCAGTTGTTGAATCTTGTTATGTTCATACAAATATTTACACATGTTAAGTTTGCTGAAAATGAACGCAGTTGACAGTGACAGGACGTTTCTTTTTTTGCTGAGTTTAGTTAGCCTATAAAATAATGATAGACTACCTGCTGCTGAAATGTCTCTCTCATCGGGCAACTGCCCACTTGCACTAGCATACACACAGATGATGCACAGCACACACACAGAGACGCACGCGCTAAAGGGAAGGCCTCATTCTAATCATGGCTGATATTATTTTTTTACATTTTTAAAGGTAAACACAATATTAAAATTCAACGACTTTTCCAGGATTGTCATGACCGTACGAACCCTTATTTGACAGCTTGTAACAGTGCATCCTGGGCATTCAGGCTGGCGTATTCTCAAACTGCGCATTCTCAAACTCTAACAGTCTACTGGCATGTATACACCGGATTCACAGACTAGCGGCAAATAAACTTAAACAAAGCGGAATCAGGATATAAATGCCCACTCGCCATTGCTTATCACTGCAGATCCCGCTTTTATTCTGCTTTGATCAACCATTTTTTGACTCTGTCTCTGAATCTGGGCCGTGATAGGTCACTTTGTTTTATAGCAGAGCTGGGATGCAGTTCCCCAAAAATATGGCGCTCTGGACAGCTCCGGCCCATGTCAAGCCAGCTAACCAGTTGAGTAATGTATATTTCTTTGTTATCCTTTCCTCAGATACACAGTTCTGTATGACAGTGCACCACTTCACCAGTCATGGCAAGACCAAGTTTGTGACCAAAAAGTGTGCTGCCAGAGAGGTGTGTCACGCTTCAGGCTGTAGACATCACAGGGACATGGGTCACACAGTAAGTCCATACACCAAAACCCATCCTCAATAACCCACCATCATCTGTCTACTCAGGAATTTGTAGAATCAGCTGAAAAGTATTTGTCATTACTGCTGCCCTTGTGTTTTGATTTTGTTGTCGCTCACTCCTCCGCTCTCTCTCCTCTCCCTCCCTCTCTCTCCCTCTCTCTCTCGCTCTTGTAGGAGTGTGTGTCGTGCTGTGAGGGTATGATCTGCAACGTGGAGGTCCCCACCAACCACACCAATGCTGTGTTTGCCATGAGGCAGCAGGCCTACAGCTCAGCCCCACCCCAGGCCCCTGTGAGGACAGCGTGGAGCTGCTACTGGATGACATTACTCACCACCCTGGGCCTGGGGTTGACCAGACTGGCCCTACTGTGACACTGCTGTCCCTCAGAGCATGTCCCTATAGAGGGGACCAGATTATACCAGACCAGCATGTTCCTCTGAACATGGAGGATGTGTGTTGTTACAAGTGTGGTGGTAATCTGTGTTAAAGATGTCACATAGATCAATCGAACAATCACGAAGGACTACAGCAGTGTCCTAATGAATGATGCTTGGTTTGATAACATTGGTTGCATCTACATAAGCCAATAGGACTGGAGAAAGCATCCATGGAATCAATAGAATTGGACAAAGACCAATGGTCAGTGGATCTATAGAATTGGATGTAGCTTGCTGGCTAGTGGAGTTGGCAAGCAGAGGAGTTAGCCGGAAGGGTTCAAGGAGGATCATGCCCATCATAAGTCTAATATCCATTGCTGATTCAAAGATGGATGCCCAGTGACCGATCCTTCAATCAGCCCTGGCCAGAGCCCTAAACTACTATACGGAGCATGCCGAATGAGAGGCTGGAACCGGGAGACTTTAAATGTTCCACAGAACATTCCCTAGGATTATTCATGGTCCTGGGAATGTTAATCGTGTGTTTTCTGTGGGATTCTGCAGCACTGCAGTGCACACATGGACCAGGAATGACTGGACACATAGGCATGCCCCATGCCCATTGGATCAGGGAGAACTTTGGGAGACGATGATAGACATGGAATCTGGCGTAAATGTATTAGTACTTGATCCATAGTATGGCACAAAATGAAAGCCATTTTGCACTTGAATGTTTTGTTAAGAAATATTGTTACTTGTATTTTTTTATAGCATAACTTGTGAATATCCTTAAATAAAATGGAAAGAACTATACTTTTGGAAAGATTTACTTTTCTATATATTTAGCTTTTCTCGACAACATGCCTTAATGACATTACAGTGTTACTTTTACCAGAATGTATTATCTCTTTGCAGAAGTCCCATGTCTGTGGCCATATCTGTTCTTCGATCTGGAAATCTCAGAAAAAGATGGAATATGATATTTATTTACATAAATAGTTGCAATGTCTGGTGATGTAATATGGCATAAAACTATCATTGCCATGAAGTTGTGAGAGATTAACGACAAAGGATTTTATGACTTTCCATGTCAGCAACATGAAAAAGTTTACCTTTTTAAAGGTTAACCTTCTTATCGTGTTTTATTGATATTTATTGAATATGTCAAGAAACCATGGAATGTTCTGTTATTTATGGCATATTATACAACGGGTGGGTCTAATCCTGGATGCTGATTGGTTAAAACCGAGTTCCAGCCGGTGTCTAATCCACATGTTACCACCCACTAAGGCTACATTGAAATGCCTATTTAATGTTCCATCTCACTGCTCAATCCACCGTCGCATCAGCCCAGCCAGGCAATTTATGAACTTGATCTCTACTGTAAAAAGCATCTAGACATTATCTCCCATTTCTTTTAGACTAGCATTTCGTTTTCAACAGTGGCGGCTTGTATAAAACGTGCTGTCTGTCTCTCTGACATCTGTAACGTTGTTTCAATATGGAAATTAGATTTCCAACTGTTTCATAGTAATGAAAGTGCCGGGACGAGATGGACAGGCAGGCAACTTTTCTCAGCCAGTCGAAATCATGAATCAGCATAATGTTTATGGATACATACAAATACATTTCAATAGAAAAACAGGTCAAACAAAATGAAACACAGCTAGTTTGCTGTTTTTCCAGATTCCGTTTGAAGTGATTGTGTTAGTGTAGTTGTCTAGCTCCTCTGAACTGTGTCCTGGAGTTGTCACTAGTTACCACAGCCACAAAGTCAACGTGGGTATTTCATTAAAAAAAAATTGGAAACAAAAAGTTTTTGGGTCGTAATTTAAGGGTAAGGCATAAGGTTAGCAGTGTTGTTAAGGCTATGGCTGAGGTTAGGTTTAAAATCAGATTTTAAGAAGAGAAGAAAGAGTAGAAATAGGCAGGGACTTTGTGGCTGTGGTAACTAGTGACAACCGTGTCCTTGCAAGAGATCAAATTGTCTGTGCGGGACAAAATCGTGTATCATTAGCTCATTGTTTTGGATGTATCCAAATAAATGTCACTAGAAAACAGTTATGCAAATGCAGTTCATTTCTGTTATTCTGGCTGCACTGTTTGATGTGACTGTGTTAATGGAAGTTGGCTAGCTAGCAAGCAAGGGATAAGAACGTTTTCCAGACAGCATGGCGATGTAACATTTAGAACGAAAGACTGGCTTGCGTCCATAGATATCGAACAAAAAGACTAAACTACTGGGTCTCTGGCAACCTAACCGATAGAATGAACGACCAGCCAGCTAGGGTAGCAACCCTAGATCTGTGTCAGTGCTATATTTTGTGGAAGCATGAAATAGAATGAATATATTCATACAAATTATGTTTTTATGAAAATATGTCAATCATTATTTGAATATGTTGGTAACCCGTTGTATAAAAGGGATAATGCCCCCGAAGCCAATGTTTGGAGGATATATTGGCACGGTTTGCTAACAACAACACCCGTGCCAATATATCCTCCAAGCACCGGCCTCTTGAGCATTATCACTTAAGTAACTTTTCCTATGAATTGCCATACAATGTTTGTTCCTTTATTTCTCAGCGCTTGGTGACCATGACTGCCTGGCTCCATTTTTAAATGGTAAACTCAAATGTTTCAAACTAACGCAATTAGTTTTATGAAGAATCGTAAAGGGAAGTTCACATTTGCGGGATCTCCACCTTACAGGGTTCATAATTGTACAATTACCAATATCCTAATGATCAGAGAGGTAATCTGTATTTGCTTTGATAGTGTTAATGGGAGCTGGGGGGTCATTATCAGAAGCTCTTCTGTTTGCCTTCTTTTCTCAGAAGTGTGTTTTAAGAAAGCCACTCGGCTTGCAGCCTGATGCATGATAGATTAGCATGGTTGGTTGTGATGGATCAGTCCGTCTCTCGTCAGAGCTACCATAACACCCCTATCCAGTGAGAGTATAGCCAGTAGGGGCCTCACCTGCACCCTGCCCTTGGGTGCACCATGAAGGAGGGTGTTGAAGGGACTGTCAAAACAGACATTCACTTCCTGAAATTAGGCCCTGGGGGAACATTCTCATTTCTGCCTTGTCATGTGTTTTTTTAAACCAGACTATTACAGAGATAAACATGCTCTAATAACAGTACAGGTCATCTAGAACAGTCAGAGAGTGTGTGTGTGTGTGTGTGTGTGTGTGTGTGTGTGTGTGTGTGTGTGTGTGTGTGTGTGTGTGTGTGTGTGTGTGTGTGTGTGTGCGTGTGCGTGCGCGTGCGTGCGTGCGTGATACGTTGGGGGATGGGTTTCCATTGTCCAAGACCAGTGAAAGTGTGTGTTTGGCTGTTTTGGCTTCACAGAAGAGGCCTCACTGGACAGCCGTTGACTTGGGGCTGTGTGTGTGTGTGTGTGTGTGTGCACACGCTGTTTGCTCTGGCCGCTGCTCGCTTTGTTCTGGCTTTATTAGGCATGGAGCTGCAGCCTGTCACTTTCCACCCTCTCTGGAGTCATCGGTCTCACAAAGACCCAGTGACGCTCTCGAGCCACCCCACATACCCCCCTCAGATTGGCCCCCGATGGCTGCTTTGTGTCTCAGCCGTTTACTGTCAGTGGTTGGAGCGGATTGCAAAATGTATTGCCGGCTCAGATTAAAAACACTTGCTTGATCAAGATTCTGATGCACTGGAATACATCTTAACTAAAAGCTATTGGTAGATATGTTAGGTCCACAGGATACAGTTCTGTGACTGTATGGGATTAATACTGGATGAAGTTGCATTGTAATGCTTCACATGGACCACATTTAGCCCCTGCTTTACTATGCCATAACAATTGTCTTTATGCAATCTTCTATTGAATTAAACGTAATCCAATTACGACATTATCCACCACTGAAGCACAGTATTAGATTATATGTCACTTTTAAGTTATTACAAATAAATTGATGGATTGAAAATAGAAAAGCATTAGTTTAGTATTGGGACTTATGACTTCTATCAATAGGCACATTTGAAGTGGTCTGGGCAATTAGGGAACCAAACCACATTTATAACTGAGTAAGGCCAATCCCATAATGCTTCTGTAATGAAATGGTTGAGCCAAGACGCCAATGATCAACTAAGTACCGTCAAGACTTTCTGCTATGCTTGGTTGGCCAGCAGTATGCATGCCAATCATATTCACCTCTTGTCCCCCTTCCTTCGTTCCTTCCTTCCTTCCTTCCTTCCTTCCTTCCTTCCTTCCTTCCATCCATCCTTCCTTCCTTCCTTCCTTCCTTCCTTCCTTCTCTCTCTCAACTGTATACTCTTCCTCTGATGTTGCAGGTAGGCCTCTAAAAGGGGATATCACTTACCTCTTTCTCATGTTTAATAGCAAATCTGACTATTTCCCCTCTGTGAACAATTTTTTTCCCTCCCCAGGCCCCTAGTTGTCCTTCTCTTACTATATCAACTATATCACCAACAGTATTGGTTGGTGGTGGGTTTTGGTTACCTAACATGATTCTTTGTCCGGGTATGTTTACACGACGGCCAATCGGGGATTAACATTCCGATGTGAGGGCAGAGTTCACAATGCTAATTGGCTGACAGTATTTCAGAGGGAGAAATCCCAGCACTTTATTCTGCTATGGGGATCTTAGCCCCTTGATACAAGGTTAAGCTGAGTCTCAAAGGCCTGGCCAAACCCCAGTGAGACTCTTACCAAAGGAGAGACAGGAACTCTAATGACTCAAAGGAAAGGGTCTGCTGATAGATCGAGGTGGTGTGGCTGGCTAGTTCTTTCAACTAAGGAGATTAGTGTTGAAAGTGAATATAAAACTGTACTCTTTTGTTTTTCTTGTTGACTCTGGACAAATCTTTCCATTTCATAGGTTACATGTTCTAAGAAGAACCCTTTGAGTAGACTATATCAACTTCTGTGCAGCCTGGGAGATTTGGATCGCAAGACTAGTTTCAAGTAAAACTGGGCCAGTAGTATTCTAAAATGCCATCCTAGTACCCTTGGAATGTATTATGCATAGTAATTGTGCTGGGAGGGTCAATTCTCTTTCAACCCGGTGTCTTTTTAAACCATTCGATGTTTGATCAGGGTGTGTGGATGGGGACATCCCCAGATTAAACTATTACTGTCTCCTCAATCCTAAAAATGTCTCAGGTGATACTGTATGTCTCAGATACAAATGTTGACAGATTACACACACCTTTTGACTACATTATGTTTCCAGTCGAATTCCATGCCGTTGTTGAATTCTAATTTCTGATTAGCTTGAAGGGACTTCTAGAGCGTGCGTTATTTCCCTATAACGCACTGTATATCAGCACGGTAGAATTCAATGGCTATAGTGCTTTTGTCAAATTAAAACATTATTGGCATTGTTGAATACGATTTTCATAATATCAAGCTAAGACTGATGGTTTGGTTAGCTAAACTAGCAAGTCTGTTTGTTTGGTTACCAAGGCAACTACTGTTGCTATCTAGTAAACTTGCTAGATATTTCAGTGGATGTTGAACAGATTTCTACCGGTAAAATGAACACATTTCTAATAATGAACACATTTCTAGTGGTAAATGTGTTAGATTATAGCCATGGTATAAAAGGGATTAATCAACTCAGGGCTTTATGTGTTATCTGGAAAATAATGCAACTCAGTGGAAGGTTAGTTCCACTCCGTTAGTGCGTCGTGGAACACACCTTCCAAGTCTTTCATTATTTTCCAGAGAACGCATAGCCCCTCGTTGATTATCCCTTACAGTACATATTCTGGTGAGACTCAATTTACTACTGTGCACTGATATAAATGTGTATGTAAAGTATATGTAAGATTTCCTATGATTTCCCATAGCTCAAGTACAGTGAAATGGTTTGTATAATGTAGCTGTTATGCTCAATGATTCATGTACAGTAACATGGGAAGAATTGAAACCTTTGGCTCCCACAATGTTGTCATTGGTTAGGGTTAGCTCTCAACATCAGTTATACTGATTGGCTAGGCTGGCATATTTAATCTGGTTCTACAGGTCCTCTCATCATGTGTCACCAGCCTCATAAACCTGCCAGCCGTCGACACATGTTGTCTGGGTTAGTCATTATGCCCTCTCAGATCTGAAGCCCAGGGAGGTCCAGTAGAGAGGCTCGCGGCCCTCCAGACCACCCCAAAGACACCCCTTCATGTCTGGGGTGGTAACGGCAGGTCAGACCCTAGCCTTGGAGTAGAAGTTGAGGCCCTCCTCCCATATAGTGTAGTGAAAACACTGAACTCAAGGCTCCTCAGACCAGCCCTGTGATCTGTTTTCCACATCCCATTACTCAGTCACAGCAGGAGAGGCCCTGTGATGCCAAAGACCCTGCTGGGATCTCACACCTCCTGTTTACACAAGAGTTATGCTACTAGGACTCCATTCGGAACTGGATAGGTGGCTGTTGCTGTGGGTGTGAAAAGAGAGATGGTACCAACTCCTCTACAGTTCACAGGCATCTCTTTCTCTCTTCAAAGAGATTGTTGGTGAAGTCTGGTCCTGGATATCCAGAACTTCTGCTATACTAATAAGGGCGGCTTCTGAAGACTTGACTAAGATAAAGGTTAAAACAGGAGGAGTTGATGATTGAAAAGGAAGGCGGGAAAGTAAGAAACGAGAAAATATTAGTTGCTATCTTTTATAAAAGGAATGAATGACTTCCGAACGTGGCCAGTATATTTTTTTAAGAAACAGTTGTTGATGGATAGATCACATCCTGAGGCTTTATCATTTTTCTTATTTTCCTCATAGTATTCCATCAAAGCCAACCCTTTAATTCAGCCTTAAGTGGCTCGTGGACTGTTTACTCCAACCTCTTCATCTCAGTGTGTGTTGTACGGACCCTGTTAAATCTAAAGCACAGTTGACGGGAATGTCCAGGTACAGTAACTAAGACCCTGCAGGGGGCAACTCCTCAACATCATCTTAGCACTTTAAGATGAGATGCTGTCAAGCCTCGACAGAACATAAGCTGAAACCTATCAGAGCAGTTAATTGAAGACCTGTATTTAGTCTCTCAGGTTGACTGAGCTGAGAAGAAGATATTTCCAATTATCAACAGTCAGAGGTTGGTTGGGTCTTGTGCTCATGGATCTAACGTCAAAGATGTCTATCTTCTCACTAGTTGTTTTCCGCCTCTTGACCTTGGGCAGTTTGCGGAATATTCTATTAATTCAATCAAATTTGTTTTCTGTTATCATCAGCCTCAATTATGTATAAATTATTATTTTTCTCTGGAAAAACATCAACAAACATAGCATAAGACAGAGGTTCTGTTTAAGTCACTATCTTTCTGTCTCTGTCTATCTTCCCCATGTTTTTGGATATGTCCTTTGATGTCCATGGACAGGGTGTAGGGTGGCCACAGACTAAGCTCCCCCTGTAGGGACCACAGGGTGGCATGACCCTGCCTCTGATCCAGGTCACAAGACAGGTGGATCCTACCATTCACAGTTTGGAGAGGGTGACTTGTTCAGGCTCTTTAGATCTTCAGGGTGTTTGAAGTAAAGGTGCTCTATTACACAGATGTAAATGTCTGGAATCTCTATATACAGACTAGATTGTTGATAACTGCTGCCTAAAAGATGTACACTAATGGTATTTTAGTGGGACCAAAGTAGATTGTTCACTGTGTATTGTAGCAATGCTGTATCAGGACAGGGTCACAAGTCAGAGCAGGTAAGGTCATTTCCATTAAGTCCCCCAAGGGTTGGAGTTTATAAAACATTTGCATTTGTGTTTACAGTAGTCTCTCGTGAGTCGTGACATCGAGTATCGGATTTGGCTTGGGTGCCGAGATTAGGATCACAGTAATGTGATTATTTGATTGATCATGCATAGCTATGGTGCATGACAGCAGACGTGTGTCTTTCACTGTTTAGGATATAGATGGTTGCATTTAGTCCCAACATGCTACCCTGTCTGAGATGTTGACGGAGAAGACCAGGAGTTGTTGGCAGCCTTGTCTCTACAGCTCTGCTCTGATGTGTGGACAAAACACTTACAGACGCGACATGAACATACAGTCCCACACCGCTCTGGGCTAAAGGTTATTTAGTTGGGTTTAGAAATGCATTAGAAAGGTGTGGAAAGCAAACAGAAGATACAGTAAAACTCACTTGTAAGGGCTCTTCAAAGACAATGTCACAAATACATTTTGCAGTCCGAATTTGCTTACTTTATATCCACGACAAATACCAGAGTTCTGGAGGAAAGGTAAAGTTACAGTTTCAGTTTTCTTTTATCATGAGGCCATTTCCAAAGTGCACTTTAAACAGGCGGATGAGATGGGATGAGCCCAGCTCTAGTGTCCGATCTACTGATAATGGGTGTAATGCCTATATGTAGTCATCCAGGTCTCAACTCTTTAAGTGGAGGGGTAGAGCTGAGCCCTGGCCTTTGCTCTATGACTGCAGAGTTGATGTTCCTTGCTATATGAATAGGCCTCTGTCTGTAGACGTGTCCTCTTCACTATCCCCATTGTCTCTTCTGATTGACAGGCCTGCCTTTGATAACGTTAATGGATGTGATATCCCAGACTGCATTGCAGGCAGAGCAGCGTCCCTGGTCAAGAGGAAGAGGTATAGTCCTATAACTACTCAGTTGTTATTTTTCAGAAGAAAATGGAATGAACAAAAATATGGTCTAAAACTGTTGGCAGTGGGATACTTTTTGGATGATTTAATGAATGCATAAAAGCCTAAAAATAGACGGTAAAAAAAATACAACATTAATATGCTTTGATGGTTTTCCTGAGCCTGAGTGTACTGTAAAATCATTGCAGTGGGTTTTCTGTAGGCATTCTGTACACACCATCACAAATAAATCTAGCTATGACATGCCACACTGAGTGATGTAATTAGTCCATAGGTTTTGATTTAATTAGTGGAAGTGTGTGTGTTTGTGTGTTGCTCTCTCTCTCTCTCTCTCCACCCCTTCTCTCTTTCATCCTTTTTTTTTGTGCTAATATGTTAACCTATTTTAATCTCTCACTTTGCCTCCATTCCTCAGGTACCTTGTCTCTTCTCCTTCATACATATCCCCTTCTCTTCTACCCCTTCCATTCATCTGCTCTCTCTCTCTCTCGCTCTCTCTCGCTCTCTCTCGCTCTCTCTCTCTCTCCTTTTATCCTGAAGTAAAAAAATCCTTATCTTGAGGCTGGGCCCTCCGCAGTCCTCACTCCACCATTACAAGACACCTGATCCTTGGTGAGGAGGTTGTAATTTTGGCAAATTACAGTTTTTTAGATCTTAACTTCAAGTGGAATCCAGTCATGCTTGAAATGCTGTACATGGAACCAATGATCTTTTTACGACAATTGAATCCCATGAATAGGAGGGGAAAACGAGTGATTATGCGTGTGATTAGGAACTATAACTTTACTTGATTTATGCAGTAAAAATGTGTCCACAAGACATAACTTATTTCAATCCACTCAATTCTGGGTGTTTTTTATTGAGCGTCTCGTTCATGTTAAGCTATTTCCTGTACTAAGGTCCAAAAATGATAATGACAAAATTGACAGCTTCATTTGATCAGTGATAGGCTTACATTATGAAAGAAGTGTCTCAATGACATAGGCTACAGCCCTCTATACATGTCTATTTCCTACATTATTCAAACGGTACACTAAACTGTGAAGAGGAATGTGAGGTCACTTGGTTATGAATTTGCTTTCAACATGATCTCATGAATTCACTGCTATCATGCAAACTCACTGGTGTAACATGTTTAGCATGTGACACATTGTGGTTCCTTAACAGAGCCTAATTCAGTTTACTTGCTGGAAATAGTTTTATTCTCAACTCCAATAAATAGCTCTGAATGGTGATGTATGTCACATCAAACCTTCAGAATAGTTTTTTTTAACTGCAATGAGAAACAAAAACATACATTCATTAATATTATTGAATTGACTACTTATGTAATATTTGCCCTTTATAAAAGGTGAATAAACAGTTTGGGTTAAAAGACCATTTCAAAAGCTTTAAGATCTGAATCCCAACCATATCTTATTAACAACAGGGCACTATTCTTCCATTTCACAACATTCACAAGATCAAACCCAGCTCACTACCAAGCTCACAAGAAGTACTCAAGAAAATGATCCCTGCCTCTCTTATAGGACAATGCATCTATCTATCTATCTATCTATTCAATTCAATTTCAATTCAAGGAGCTTTATTGGCATGGGAAACGTGTTAACATTGCCAAAGCAAGTGAGGTAGATAATATACAAAAGTGAAATAAACAATCAAAATGAACAGTAAACATTACACATACAGAAGTTTCAAAACAATAAAGACATTACAAATGTCATAGTATGTATATATACAGTGTTGTAACAATGTACAAATGGTTAAAGCACACAAGGGGAAATAAATAAGCATAAATATGGGTTGTATTTACAATGGTGTTTGTTCTTCACTGGTTGCCCTTTTCTTGTGGCAACAGGTCACAAATCTTGCAGCTGTGATGGCACACTGTGGAATTTCACCCAGTAGATATGGGGGTTTATCAAAATTGGGTTGTTTTCGAATTCTTTGTGGATCTGTGTAATCTGAGGGAAATCTCTCTCTCTCTCTCTCTCTCTCTCTCTCTCTCTCTCTCTCTCTCTCTCTCTCTCTCCTCTCTCTCTCTCTCTCTCTCTCTCTCTCTCTCTCTCTCTCTCTCTCTCTCTCTCTCTCTCTCTCTCTCTCTCTCTCTCTCTCTCTCTCTCTCTCTCTCTCTCTCTCTCTCTCTCTCTCTCTCTCTCTCTCTCTCTCTCTCTCTCTCTCTCTCTCTCTCTCTCTCTCTCTCTCTCTCTCTCTCTCTCTCTCTCTCTCTCTCTCTCTCTCTCTCTCTCTCTCTCTCCACTTCACTCAAATAACATAACTTTCATACACAAGCAGTTTCGTTCTTCTGACTCTTACATCCACACAACACAAATCAAACTCAACATCCAGACTTAAAATACAACTGCGGCATTATTCTTCTGAAGTGTATCTTTAGGCAGACCATTTTTATGTGTCCTTGATTATTTATTCATTTATCAAGAGCAAGCACCCCCCCCCCTCCACCCCCCTTAGTTTCTGCAAAGGATAGTGTTATATTGTCAGTGAGAGGTGCTAGATTTGTACAAGAGATACAGAGAGACAATAGACATGTAGGACTACATTTTGGTACTGTAGTTTACTGTGATTATATAAGGTAATTCAACAGTTGACATACACACACCACACACGAAATACGTATACACACTGTGTAATAAGTAATGCATGAATGTTGTTTGTTTGCACCCCTTGTAATTAAAGTGTGACCAGTGGAGGGCGTTGATCTGCAAAATAATGAGTCATCAAACGTTTTACGCTATTCATTATTAAAATAAAGAATAAGAACTCAAATTATCACTATGTAGCCTTAACATTGGAACCATTTCAGAACAGACTCCAGCTCTGACGGTGCCCAGAAAAATATGGAATATTGATTATCCGTCTCTAGTTTTAAGGATTAATATTTTTGCATTCAAAGGACATCTGCAATATTATTTCTAATCAAATGGGGGAATAAGGGAAAGGCTAAGTGAAAGTGTGGTGTCTGTCTGTGTTCCTAATTTGAATGTGAACCTACTATCGAGATGCGCAGCCTATTGGGACCGTCCCAGTCGGAATTGAACACGCCTCCCGCCACCCGTCGTCAACTAATGTGTTCCATTTCCAAGACGTCAAAGAGTCACAGAGCCAATACAACGACCTACCGACTTGCAATAATCCGCAAAGGCAACACACGGAGGAGTGTACATTTGTTTTAGAGTCGTGGACTATTCAAAAGCTGGGACCTGGGGTGAAGTTTGACTGCTACAGGAGGAATTCCTAGTAAGTGAAGTGTTTTGTTTATTTAGTAACTACAAATACTCCATGGGATCAATAAGCGACAATGGAGTGGCTGTGCGGTGACAGGGTTGAACAGAGCCCCCCAAGAAAGAATTGGATGCATTATTTATTATTTGAGAAAGAAAATGAATATAACAAGAATGGAAAATAATAGAAAAGCCAAGTGCAATAGACTATGAAACTGTATCCAGTGCGCACTGTTTTTGTGTTGTATTTAAGCTGTTCTTGTAGACCCACTTTGACCCCCATTCTTCTGTGTCAAGACCATAACATGATGACCAGAATAGAGACCAGAATATCCATGCATGAATAATACTTACTTTATGGATGGAGAAAATGTATCCTGTCATTTGAGTGTCATTTGAGTGACAAATTATATTTGACTAACATGAAATATATTTGAAAGGCTGTTTTTGTTTGTTTGACATTAATAAATTACACTCCCAGAACAACAAAGGACTGTCTGATTGTCCACAATATAGTTGCTAGGCTACAGATTAGTTACGTTATTATTACACAATTATTACCTATTTTCTATTGAAACCAATAACATTTTGCACATTTTATGTTACTAAATCAAGAGGTTGGGGTATTCAAGGAATAGAAACTATGAACTCCATTTGGACCACACGTCTGCCAGATTGTACTAAATGCCATGCAGGTTTAATTTCACACATTTGGACAGTATTAGAGACCAGGGTCCTGATTAACTGTGGAAAAGGAACTCAGTATTGCAATGGATGTGAATGTAGACTAGCAGGTGCATGGAGGCTCCCATACCCTTGTCGATGTACAGTGTTTTCCCTACCCCCGGACAGACGCATCTATGGAAGCCAGAGGTTTGAGGTTGGCTGTAACCGCCTCACTAGTGGAGAGGTGGGGGCATTGTTCACGGGGGGCTTCCTGCTGTTGCTATGTGGATTTTAGTGCATCTGTTTGGGAGTGGTCTCTCTCATCGCTCCATACTCTGTAGAGCAGAGGTTGCTGGGGGGCAAAGATTTGCCCTAGTCTCCTGCTAGGCTGCTCCTCTCTGCGCTTGTGGTGTGGTAGCTCTGTCAGTTTGGCTTAGATCACCTTGCTGTGCTCTACCCCTTCATATTCCATGTATGGGTGCCACTAAAATCTGGTGGTCAGAGAAAATAACTGGTGATGACCAGAGGTTCCCCCCTACTGTTACATAGACATAGTTATCACCCTGTTTTGATCCTTATGCAATAAGGCATTCACCGTGTTTTCTGCAAACTCTATTTCCTTGAGATTTCATCTGTGTGTTAACTATACTGAACAAAAAATAAAAACGCAACGTGCAACAATTACAAATATTTTACTGTGTTACAGTTCATAGAAGGAAATCAGTCAATTGAAATAAAGAAATTAGATCCTAATCTATGGATTTCACATGACTGTGCATAGGCCCACCCACTAGGGAACCAGGGCCAGCCAATCAGAATGGGTTTTTCCTTTTATTACAGACATAAATATTTGTGTTCAGTATATTAGCTAAGGACACAGATAGAAGGACAAACTGTTAAAGCTATCCTTACCAATCTGTGCCCTAGCACATCATCACTGATGACCTTTCTTATGAACTGATGCATATGCTGTATGTGATCAAAATAAAGGAGGAAACTGATATTTGATCTGAATAAGGGAAGAGTTGGTTCAATTTAAGCATTTCGCAATAAGCATTTCGCTACACTAACAATAGCATCTGCTAACCATGTGTATGTGACCAATAATATTTTATTTTATTTTTTATTTTATTTGGTGTGCAGCTCCATCTGTAGTCTGGCTCATTGATAATCATATGGCGTGTGCGTTGGGGCAATGCATGCTTTTGTTAGGAGGCCATCAGCATAACAATAGAGCATGAGAAATGAGTTTTTGAGATGAAAGAATTGAGTCCTCCTGTAAACTGGGTGTTTCTGTGGGCTGCTCTGCAGCGCTAGGCTGATGCCTGATGCCCACGCGTGGCAAGAACAGGCATGGGGTCCCCTGGGCCCCATTTCAGGGGGATTGTATGTATGGGCCGCCTGCCTTGCTCTCAACAGAAATCACTTGCTGCTGGAGCTGCGGAACACTCGCAGGATTGAGATGAATATTCATTTTTAAATCATGACTGAGAAACACAAATGTATTGAAAGAGCATAATAACTTGATACATTATTTTTGTGTACTTTTCAGGAATGCAATTGTCAAATGTATGATGAGATTCAGTGTAATGGCATACTACTTACTGTACGTTAGATGTTTGGATTAATACATTTAGCAAGACTTATAGGATCAAAATGTTTCAGATTGATTTGATTAACAATCCATCTATCACACAGAACATCTACACTTTGGGTCAGTTTAATGCACTCTCTCCTACAGCTTATGTATGCACCATCATTAAAATCTATATTAACATTGCACTACCGCTATGTCATTGATGGATAGATCTACAACCCGATCGACCCTGCTGTGTGATGGATTAGTGAGGTATCCCCTGACTAGGTTGAGAAATGTACTGTCATCATGTCAGGTGGGGAACGCTCTGTTCCTCCTCATTAGCTTGGACACATTCCATTATGTGGTGTTCTGATTGAAAGTGCTCCCGGTCAGATCTGTGACTGCCGCTGGTCCAATGACCCTGAGTGACACCACCGGTACTAGTGACGTGGCTCTACGGCTGGGCAAAGACAGATGTAGGTAGGGACACCTGCAGGGGCCATAGTGGTGTGTGACGCCTGGGGATGGAGATGGGGGTATGGGGAGACACACGGGTATAATTTGAGATGTGGGAAATAACAAGGATGTGGAGACAGGGGATGAGGGTATATGGGTCATTATCCTCGGTAGGTGCAGACAGAGTATGGGGGATGTGGGTTGTTATCTGGATTATACAGGTATGGTGGAGGCGAATGGCTGCTATGGGAACCCTCCCTCAGTCATGTACTGGTACAGCCAGCCCTACTGCTGAGCCTCCCCACTAGGTTGATGGATGGCTTGTGTAACGTGCCTTTGGTCCTTGGTCCGTCCCTTTTTGCATGCAAACATGACATGACAAATAAGGCCTGTCAAGGTGCGCTCAACTCTGTGTTGGTCTTGCCAGAATGTGCTGTTGGCTGTTTTCTGTTTTCTGTTCAAATTGTCTCTCCCTACCATTTACAGTATCTGAGTTACCTGCAGTAATTTACCCTCAGTAGCAAAATGCTGTTGGAAAAAAACAGGAGAAGAATGGTGATAGTGCTGCATCGCTCTCTCTTACATACACACACACACACACACACACACACACACACACACACACACACACACACACACACACACACACACACACACACACACACACACACACACACACACACACACACACACACACACACACACACACACAGGGAGTCATTGTGGAACATGCCACCCCTGTTTCCCGGTGTAGACCTGGATGCCAGACCAGAGCATGTAGATAAAGAAAGAGCTTTTTGTGAGAAAAGGTTTCCTGTGATTTTTACTGACAGACATGTGGCTTATGATATTTGTATTTCACTTCATGAAGAGAACTCCTTGGTCACACATCCTTTTTAGGTTTAATGTCCACATTTTATATAAGCATAAATCTCTATCTCTTCCTGTTTTAGACTACTCTGTTTTTCTCTCTCCTCTCTCTCTCTCCCTCTCTCTGTCCCTCTGTCTGTATGTCTGGCTCTTTGGACTGTTAAAGACATTAAACGGAAATACTCCACATTTTATAAGGAGACTCAGTAACTTCTCAGCTGCCCTCGCAAATCACTATTGCACACTTGTCATCGCCGTGATGTTCAAGTGGGTCACAGCATAGCAGAGGTTAGTGGTGGACTAGTTCTGAGCTATGATGTTTAAACCAGTATTAACCCTTCAGCCAGCCTTTGCACAGCAGAGAGAGGATCCTGGTGGCTTTCTGTCTCCAGTACCTCAGAGACTGGGCCTGTAGCGGGGTACTCTCTCCACTCTCTAGTCAGGGTGTCACTGAGGAGAAACTGTCAATAGGATCAGGGACAGGGATGGATCAGGGACAGGGATGGATCAGGGACAGGGTCAGAGATGAGAAGGCTTGACCGCTGCGCCACTCGGGAGCCCCTTATGTATACTGTAATGTTAATTTCAAGTACATAACATTTGAGTATTGTCTTTTCAAGGACAATACTTGTAGCCTGGAAATGTGTTAAACAAGGGTTACTGTAGGTTTTGTGGTTCCCTCTTGCTACCGTATATCCCCGTCTCTGACATACTGCTAATGCTGCTCTCTGTGAATTATTCAGCAAAGTTTGTGGAAGCTTAAACGCATGGATGACTTTTACTACCAGACCTTTATGTTCAGTGACTGCACCACTGAGTTGTCTAAGTCAGAAACCCTTCTAACCGAGAGTAGTGGTTCCCAAACTTTTTATAGTCCCTGGGGCGGCAGTGGTTAGCGCATTGGGCCAGTAACCAAAAGGTTGCTGGATCGAATCCCCAAGCTGACTAGGTAAAAATCTGTCGTTCTGCCCCTAAACAAGAAAGTTCACCCACTGTTCCCCGGCAGGCTGTAGGAAACTACTGGAATGATTTTCCATGGCTGCAGAGGGGTGTGGCCTTGCAGAATTCAGTTCAGTTTCAGATTTATTTGGATTCTAATCACCGCTTGGTATCTTTCCTAATGGTTTAGTGATCAGATGTATTCGATTTGTCCACACCGCCTCCTTCTAGCCTCCCTCACGCCACTGTGTGCCTGGAAGAAGCTTGCATCCTGGGCTGAACCTGCTGTCTCTTTTTTGTCCTGTTATATTGGGGTTAAGTGCTTGATTACCATAATCTGCTGCAACTGTGAGTGACACAACCTACATTTTCAATTGATTTAAATGTTCTGTGTTTGGATTTCATGCTGTTCATTTTCTAATCAAAGAGTGTAGATAGAAAAAGTGAATTTAAATTGCAGTGAAATATGAAGAAGAAGCACTCATGGCTGAGATTTCGAGGACTAAAAATACAGATGAAAGCAAAGAGGGAGAATAACATATCTACACGCGGAGTAGAGAACAGGGCGAAATGTTTCATTTGGGGAACACTTTGAACTAAATGTTTTCCCCAAGGAAATCTGAGACTCAAATGTAGCCTACAAAATAAGTCAGAGCTTCTTGAGGAAAGCAGAAAAATCCACTGTCATATTCACCTTCCTTGATTCACACATTGTGATATATATACTGTAGTCCCTCCCATGTTATGGGGCTATGGTAGTCTGGTTACCAGTCTTTTGAGCGAACATTCCACTTCCTGCCACTCCTGTCATTTGTCAAAGAATTAGGATGAAATCCTCTGATCTCCTCGAGCTCATTAATGAAAGGCCAGTCTCTAGTAAATGAGGAGTGGTATGTAATAGCTGAACAGAGACAGCATCTAGGCTAGGGCTATGGTTGGTTAACCTCTATTTTAGTATGCAGGCAACGTCGTCACCCTGCTCAACACTTTGAATGGATCGAGAGCGTAAAGAAGCACGGTTTTACTATCTACAACCAGAGATACACTCACCATGTCTTTTGATGATCTTTCTTTGAAGTTAAGCACTTTTAGTCCATGAATGTGATTGGATAGTATCTTATGCATAATTCATGCTTTGTAGTAGTGAAATCCATGTTTTATTTCTTCTGCAACATAACTGTAAAAAATGTTCTGCCACACAAAGGGCAGTAAAATCAAATAATTACGATTATCATTCATTTCCTTTCTATAAAGCAATTGTCTGTATTATATTCTGTTTAATCAATTCATAAGCCTGCATATACTTCAATAATCACAGTTATGTATCTCTGGAATAAAATACTATTCCCTTCCATGACCTCAGTATTGCCAATAACCAAAGGTCCGATTTTAGGGGATTTCAATCTCTTAAACTTAAGCCCATCTTCAATTGACTGCTTGAAGCTGTTTTTCCTGACTGTGAATCGATCAGTCCAATTTTCCTCAGGTTACATGGTCATTGTCTTCAAAACGAAGCGGCCAGTCATTCTGACTTTGAAGTCGGGCCTGTACAGAGCATAGCATTTAAAGCTTTATGCACCGTGTCTAATTGTGTGTTTTTTTGACAGACTTTGGTGTTGGGAAGGACAAAAATGTGGTCCTAAACCACTCATATTTCCTGAGGGAAATGAGTTCGCCGTAAGATAAGACAGGTAAGATCAGCGATGTAAGGTCTCCTGTAACTACATACACGGTCACTTCAACAGCCTGCTAGGGAGTAAATCAGAGAACCAGAGACTTGTTGAGTTCTGGTTGGAAAGGTTCAGCCTTCCTGTCTTTTATAGTCCGTTGACTGGTGGTTTATGCTGGTCCTGTCTTCTATCCACTCTTCCTACCAGACCCAGTCCTACCATTGTTGGTCTCTAAAGTTCAATCAAGCTCAAACGTAGACAATCAAAACCAGCTTCTCATAGTTGAACTCATTCTTAAATGAGTTCCACTATGAACTCATTTCTTCATTCTTCTTTCTTCATTCTCCTGGGGTACACCAAAGAAGGGGTACCTAATTCAACCTTTAAAGTCAGCAGTCCATGCCCTCCCTGTGTATGTGGTGTGAAAAGTTTTGAGCCGTTCCTAGTACCTCTATTAAGACAAAAGGGAGAAAAAAGAAAACAGTCACCTCCAAAATCCCAATTAGCTCCCATGTTGCCTTTCAACTGGACCCACGGCTTCATGTCACCCTCAAGTTCAAGGGGATCAGATCCACCCCTGCAGCCCCTCTCTCTGAGTCTGAACCCTCTGCAGCTGTCACGGGGTACATTATCCCCCCGTCAGCCCCTCTGATCCCAATCATACCTCAGTCACAGTCACCCCTCCACCCCTCTTCTCCTCGTGGACCCGGTCCCGTATCAAAAACTTCACACGTCTTAGCCACCCTTCAAAGAGATTTGGTGTACTGCACCCTCTGTTTCTCATGCAGGGGCTTTAGCCCCTTCACAGGCCAGCCAAACAATGTGGGAGAGCTGGTATGTCCCAGAGGAGGGGGGCGACGGGCTGACTGCGCCTCTCCTAAGCCCCCTGCTAAAGCATTATATGTAGAATAGGAGCACTTGTACGTCACATCACACTGGGACGCAAACATGGATACCTGTCTCACTGACTGATCGATAGGCAAGGCCCATGTACTTGTAAACTGTGGTAAGAGAGGGGGGAGTTGAGCACTGTGTAGAATAGTGGAGGGAGGAAGGGAAGATGAAAGGGAGGGTCTCATTGTGATCCTTAAAGTGGTACAGTTAAAGTCAAGTGGTCCAGTTTGTACAGTAGATGGAGAGCTCCATTGTGAGTTGTATTGACCTCCCAGGGAGCTTTTCCTGTTTGCTTGGTAGCCACCCTACATTGTGTGGTTTACGGTACACAAACAGCATGTACCACATGAGGTCTTCTGTTTCAATGTTGGCATTCCTATAAACCTTTGTTTAATTCTGCTCATATTTGCTTTGAAATGAAAGGCTTTTTTGGTGATCACTTTATGATCTTTTATTTATTGTATTCATATTTATAGGCATATGTCGTAGACATAATTCAATACTAAAGCACACCCACATTTCTTTTATTTGGACTCAACACAAGCCATGTTTGTCGTGAATAAATGCAGGCAAATTGACAAGCTTTGTTTGGAAAAAAACTACAGCTACAGGCCAGAAACCACAGAATGTTGGGAGAAAGGTAATTATTCTGAAATGTGGAAAATTACACAGTAATTATGACAATTGCTCGCTTGGTATTTGTTACATGATGTCATGACAGGGTTTGAGTTAATGTGAATAATGTAGGCCTAAATACTTTAATGCATTCGTTTTAATGGGATAAAGTTGAAAGGAAATGAAGCTTTAATCACATTGCACTTGGACCAATCCCTTGCAGTAAGACTATAACTTTGGGACACATTTGAATGTTCCCTGCTCCTTTAAATAGAGTGGTTTCCTATATCTAAAGTAAATAACTAGCCTACTCGCTAGCAATTGAATGGCACATAGTGGCAAATACAGCCACACAAATAAACATTGACTATAATGACTATAGCTGTTGAGGCATACAGTCCATTGAGTCTTCATTTGATCCAGCTTCTCTTTCCTGCTGTTATATTATTACAGTCCCAGACTACTTCAAACTACTGTGCAAATCTGCGCTATCCCGTAGTTTATGTCTATCATAAGTGTGATCGCAGTCTGAGGTAGTGTAAAAAAAACGAATTGACTGACGTCGGTTCAATTATTTGAATTCCATTTCGTACGTTTTTGTTCTGTGAGCTCAATGCACACATTGCAATCCCTTCACGATCACACATTCTTCTGTCTTTTCAGTAGCAGGCGTTAAAGAAACACTAGACTGGACAAGTAGATGCGCAAGGGATTATGGTCATTGTAGTTAATTACCACGTTTTATGCACTAAACTATGTAGAAATTTTGGCCTGTTAGAAACTAAAACTCCCTACTACATCACACAGCTCAGGCTGGATCTGATTTGTATAGAGAGGAGCTGTTGCTTCGCAATGTATCTCTACCTGAATATACATGATCTAAGTGATTGATAGTTGGTGTTCAGCAGTCATAAAAGTATGCCTTATTTACTTTGAAGAACTACAAGAACTTTGAAGAACTATAGTGATTTTGTCAGACGGCATAAGCAGCAGCTCTATAGAGACGAGATGATGACTTGGAATGAAATAATATAATCCTCAAATGAAACAAATGTAATAGACACGTCTGAAATATTTTATTAAAATAAAATAATGTGAATAAATGACTGGTTAATAAGTGATAAGCAGTAATGGGCAGTCACTACCATCATGTGACTTATTAATCGTTTTATTCTGTGTTGCTACAACATTCAACCAAAATAATCAAAACCGAAATCGAAAAATCTGATTATTGTTTAGTACCAAACCAACCTCAAAATGGACTAATAGTCAGATCCCGTGTCATGTTAAGGCCAAGGCAAAGTACAATACATTTTTTATCTGCACAGGCAACATTCCACTGCTTTATTATTGTACAGTGGACGCCCTTTTATTCCTGACCATGGCATTTTCTGGCAGTAGCCAGCAGCCTGTTCCCCCCGTGAGTACCAGCTACATGGTTAATCCTCTGGATTTTCGTATGTGCCAAACCTTCGAGATTGGGGATTAAAAAATTATACAGCTGACTTGGAGCACTTCAAAAGAAAACTGCTGGATTAGGGTTGTGCTGGTCGCATGTAGGATTTCAATTAGCCAGCCAGTGATTCTGATCCGATTTGACTCCAACTCCCAAGTCCCAGGGAAAGTCCCAAATGATACCCTATCCTCTACATAGTGCACTACTTTTGACCTGTGCACTGTGGGTCCTGGTCAAAAGTAGTGCACTATATAGGGAATAGGGTGCCATTTGAGATGTAACCACAGGTTTTGTGGGATAGACTACCAGAGGGCCAGGGGCATCGTTGGCTGCTGCCATATGGCAAATAACAAGAGCGGACAGTCCATGTTGATGAACCATTGTCTCGTTTTGTTTTGGCACTTTTGAATCAATGGAGACTTGGGCTTTGTCTCGACTGTGGTTGTCAGCCCTGCATTTAATCAGCTTTACTTTGTTTGTCTGAATCGTCCTGAAAGAATGGCATAATTGGATTTGTTAAGGGACAAAAGGTATGCATACTGTATAGATTTGTCAAGCTTTTTTTCAGTTGTGCAGGCAAGTTCCGACAAACCTCTCCTACTGTAGCATACTGTAGCATGCTATGTTATATTTAAGCAATAAGGCCAGAGGGGGTGTGGTATATGGCCAATAAACCACAGCTAAGGGCTGTTCATAATCACAACACAATGCGGAGTGCCTGGACACAGTCCTTAGCCGTGGTATATTGGTCCTATATCACAAATCCCAGAAGTGCTTTATTGCTATTATAAACTGTTTACCAATGTAAATAGATCAGTAAAAATAACTGTTTTGTCATACCCGTGATATACCACGGCTGTCAGCCAATCAGCATTCAGGGTTCGAACCACCCAGTTTATAATAGCTAGTATAATATTTTATACCACTCTGCTGCCCAGGTACAAAGCTGTTGAAATGTGCACAACTGTTAAAGGCCCACAGCACAGAAAGAATAGCTTGCAGCAAGAACCTCAATATGATTATATATTTTAAAAAAGGAACTGTTGTTACTTCAGTTACATTACCAGCTAAAAATATTGTAATCAGATTACTGGTACTTTTGAAAAACAAAATGATTACTTATTGGATTACTTTTAAATTCAGAAAGGGTGTTTTAAAAAAAGAAAGAGACATTATGACATCTTTTGTTTTTTCCAATGACATTCAATTCAGTGTTGAAAAAAAAGTGCAAGTGCAAATTTGTTCCACCTGAGCGAGTCTGACTACAAGTCAGTGACCACTATGATGACACACCAAATGTGTTTGATGAATCACTTTTGTCTTCTTCTAATGCCTCTTAAGGGAAGGTAAAAGTAACTGAAAGTAATCAGATTACGTTATTGAGTTTGGGTAATCCAAAAATTGCGTTACTGATTACAATTTTGGACGGTAACTAGTAACTGTAATGGGTAACATTTCGAAAATAAACTACCCAACTCTGCTCACCACTCTCCCCTCCCTACCTCTTTTCCCCCCTGTCCAACCAATTCTCCCTCCCTCTTTTTCTGAATCTGGTCAGACCAGTTCTCAGAGTCACTAGACTGCTGGTGATTTGCATTTCTCTTCCTCTCAGAAGGGAGGAACCATTATTCACAGGTCATTGCTCAGCCCAGGAGATTGTGTTGCGGGCCACAGATTGCCTTACCCTGCTGGCATCCTCTCCAAGAGGGACTCCTGCTGCTCTCACCCACAAGAAGGCTCAGGCCCAAGCATTTTGGTTTGGGCTTTAGAGTAATATGAACATTAGGTCTGACTTTGGCACTGACCTGAAAGAAGATTGGGATGGGATGACTTTGCGTCATCCTCCCTCGAGACAACAAGGTATACTATGCAGCCAGTTGTAGAGAGACAAGGCAGATTTAATTCTGTTCTTAATTTATGTGCATCTGTACTGAAATGAAACATTGGTAAGACTGGATAATATTGTTGTTTCTAGTCTTCTTTATTAGCCCAGCACCTATGTTTTTAAGGATGTGCGTATGACCACAAACTTTTCTGTAGATTGGATAATATGTCACCAACTTTATAGAATTTGGTAAAGGATGATAAACATGCTAGTAGTAAGAACCGGTACTTCTTTGATTCATTGAGAGTCACACGTGGAGAGGTTTGAAGCAGTGTTGTTGTGTGATGAATGGGGTTCGTTTTCCCTCCTCCAATATCCAGTTGAAGCAGTGTTGTTGTGTGTTGAATGAGGTTCGTTTTCCCCCCTCCGATACTCAGTTGAAGCAGTGTTGTTGTGTGATGAATGGGGTTCGTTTTCCTTCCTCCGATATCCAGTTGAAGCAGTGTTCTTGTGTGATGAATGGGGTTCGTTTTCCTTCCTCCGATATCCAGTTGAAGCAGTGTTGTTGTGTGATGAATGGGGTTCGTTTTCCTTCCTCCGATATCCAGTTGAAGCAGTGTTGTTGTGTGATGAATGGGGTTTGTTTTCCCCCCTCCGATATCCAGTTGAAGCAGTGTTGTTGTGTGATGAATGGGGTTCGTTTTCCCCCCTCCGATACCCAGTTGAAGCAGTGTTGTTGTGTGATGAATGGGGTTCGTTTTCGCTCCTCCAATACCCAGTTGAAGCAGTGCTGTTGTACAGTATGATGGATAGGGTTTATGAATGGTAATCATTTTTCCCTCCTCCGATATCCACAACCATGTGGAGCTATTCATTACTCACCTGGGGCCATGTGGGGCACTGAAAGTGATCTTACCAGTAATAAATGCTGCTTTTCTTCATTACTACCCCATTGACCTCTCTCACAGCAGGCACACACACACAGACACTTCCTGGCTAATTAAACTTAAGCACACCCAGACACACACCCTTTACGTTTGCATTTAAAGCCATAATCCTGAATCAGTGGTCGGTTGCCACGACCTGCTATTTTGTCAAACCGAAAGGGAGGGGTCTGGAAAATGGGACCATTTTCAAATTCATTAAAGGCTGGAGTGATGCTTTTCCATTTAACCTGTCACCTCAGAGTGAGATTCCCCATCTTGTGGAATTGATAGCAAGAGAGAGTGAAAAATATTACACAGACAAATAAGTAAGGAGAGACAAACAAAAGAATGAAACAGTCACGTGGTGTTAGAAAAAGAGAAAACATGGATTCTGTCTAGGTTCCTCCTCTTCTCCTTCAACAGTGATTACCTCTATGGCTGTGCCAACTGCCAAACAACAGTCTATCAGCCCTCCCTTCAGACCTGTTAAACAAAAGAGAAGATTCTAAGTACAAACAAAAGACTACAGCTTCCATTTGCACAGCGCGCCAAAAGGCATGAAGGCTTTGACGACAGGTGTAGCTTATGGCAGACATCCTGGCAGAGGTTTAGAGAGGCTGGTACAATTGAAGTTGTTCCACTCCAAGCATTTCCTGACTGAAAGGTTGACATGCATTGGAAGGTTGCCTTTCTGAACCACCCATTAATTATTGTCTTATGAAAAAAAATATGAGAAACATTTTAACGTTTTTCTATGAACTCTGTCTGACCAAGGATTGATGCTTATCTCACGTTATTAATGCATGAATCAAAGAGGAAGCTGTCACTGTAAAGAAATTCCAAGTGCTTATTCCAACACAGATGAAGACATGGGGAGAAATATCATGTGAAATCTATTTTCTTCAATCATGGCACCGGTTGTGGGAAGTTTTTAGCTAGTGTTAAATTTGGCCCTGATTTTGTAGGCAATCAATCAATCAATCAAGTTTATTTGATATAGCCCTTCGTACATCAGCTAATATCTCGAAGTGCTGTACAGAAACCCAGCCTAAAACCCCAAACAGCAAGCAATGCAGGTGTAGAAGCACGGTGGCTAGGAAAACCCCCCTAGAAAGGCCAAAACCTAGGAAGAAACCTAGAGAGGAACCAGGCTATGAGGGTTGGCCAGTCCTCTTCTGGCTGTGCCGGGTGGAGATTATAACAGAACTATGCCAAGATGTTCAAAATGTTCATAAGTGACAAGCATGGTCAAATAATAATCATGAATAATTTTCAGTTGGCTTTTCATAGCCGGTCATTAAGAGTTGAAAACAGCAGGTCTGGGACAGGTGGCGGTTCCATAACCGCAGGCAGAACAGTTGAACCTGGAATAGCAGCAAGGCCAGGTGGACTGGGGACAGCAAGGAGTCATCATGCCCGGTAGTCCTGACGTATGGTCCTAGGGCTCAGGTTCTCCGAGAGAGAGAAAGAAAGAGAGAAGGAGAGAATTAGAGAGAGCCAAGATTTTCAAAATGTTCATAAATGACAAGCATGGTCAAATAATAATCAGGAATAAATGTCAGTTGGCTTTTCATAGCCGATCATTAAGAGTTGAAAACAGCAGGTCTGGGACAGGTAGGGGTTCCATAACCGCAGGCAGAGGATAGGCGATAGGCGCCGTAACAACAAAAAATACATTAAATGACAGCTCTAAATCGCCGTAGGCGATTCCTTTGTTATTCGATTATCCCTTTGACGTCTGTAGATAAACTATTTTAGAGCAGTCACACTCTTTCTCGATCATCCTCCATTTCTGTCAGTCTTGTCCATTTGTTTCCTACAAAGTCAAGTGAGGCACCTGCTGACACATGGCTTAGCATGTAACATGTAATAGTAGACTCCTCACAGAGAGATAGAGGTACCTTAGCATGTTAAATACGAATCCTCATCGAGAGATTAAGGCAAATAAGATGTCCTTTAGCTTCTGTGTTGACACCTGCAGAGTTGAAATAAGACCGTTGTCCCCACTCCCAATGTCAATGGGATACCTGTCTGTTTGTGTCCTTTAGCTTTCTCCCCATTCATACAAAAGCTATTATTTTGCAATCCCCAGAGTAAAGGTTGAGGCAGAGGTTAGTCTGGTGAATATCAGAAACACTCATCTGATCTGCCTCATCAGCCCTGTGATCAGTCAATAGTTTTTGTGGATGGTTTTAGCAGTTCAACAGTCCTCTTAAGGACTTAATGTGCTACTGAGAAAGTGGTTCCATCTGTGAAAATAATGGAATTAATAAATTATTGAACACTCCAAAACTGGTGAATCCTGGAATTGCGGAATTTTTCTAAATAAATGGTCTAAAAATATTTGTATAAAGGATGCCCGTTTTAACTGTTTATACATTATGTATTAGTGCAGTGTTTTATACAACAGGCCTGTCAAAGTTATCCTAGCATTGCAGATTATCATTCTTGGTCCACCCAAGAATAGTCTTCATGTATTTGTTTGTTTCATGTATTTGTCTCTCTACCTGTTACAGTAGCAGGAAAAGGAAACAGGAAATGGGTCAGGGTTCCTGCTGGTTGATATGTACACCTCTCTCTTTTGGTCTCTCCCTGAATACACTGTGGACCTTTTGCCATGATAACAATCTCTGTGAGGAAACTCAATGCAGTCCACCGTGGCTTCAGAGTGCCACAGCGCCTTGTCCAGTGGGTCAGAAGGTAGAGCATTACAAGGGGCCATGACTCTGCACAGCTTCTGGACATATGTTGTGTTTTGTGTTAGTGGTTGTGGTTTTCCTGGCATCACATTGAAGGTACAAATTGCAAGCATTATGTGTGTACATGAGAGCCGTAATGAACAAGTGTACTTGAAAGAAGTTGAGAGACATTGATTCAGGTGTTGAATATAACAAAATATAATAAAACAATCCCCCTACCCGTGACCAACCCCTCGTGATTTCCCTTTGCACTTTGCAGTGGGGCGTTGCCAATGTTCATGTTATCCTATTTACAGTTACTGTAACACAGCCATCAACGTGTTTTAGATGCATTATTATGGCTAAACCGGATGGGATGTTATGGTCTGGACCTTGAAGCACTTTTCCTTAACAGATGACCATACAGGGTTCACTCTAGTCATCCACAGGTTAGTGTGCTGCTTAAGGGGAGAGTGTGGTTGTAGAGATTAGGTCAGGAGTGAAGTTCAGGCTCGATTTCCACAGTTCAGCAAATTCAGCACATTTTTTAAATTCTCTTTTTTTCCTGACAGCTTTGAAAACCTATTTTAGAGTTTTGTCTTGTAGTATTAAATATCCACTCCAGTTCCCTAGCACCTCATTTATCACCTGATTTACTTAACAAAAGGCACATCTCAATTAGGCGGTTCAGGTATCCTCATGACATGGCACAAGCGGGGGGGGCTTTCCTCTTTTGTCCTCTATTGCTCCTATATTGTTCCCGCAAGCAAGGGGGGAGGCAGATGATATCAGAGTAAACCATCAGACAACTCTTTGAATTGCCTAAAACCCTTCAATTTTGCAATTGTGTCTTACAAAACCCTATTCTGCTCTATTAGTGTACTTTACTGTATCTATACTTGTGGAATATCGTTTTTCAACAGGAAAAGTAAAAAAATATCTGTACTTTGTCTAGGCCTATATCAGGTGACTCAACACACTTGTTCTCGTCACGATGGCTCTGTTGCAACGTGTTGTACTCTTCATTATTGCTTATTCTATTCAAATCAAATCAATAATTGCACACTTACATTGGGTATTAAGATTGTTTCATCATTATCTAATGGTTTACTTAATTTCATATGCAAAGCTAGAGCACAATCAAAACATTGTCCTATCGATTCTATCACAGAACAATCCCCACACCAAACAATTATATTGTTTTCATAAATCAGGTACCCTGCTAATAGCTCAGACTATAGTGACTGAAAATATTTGCTCAGGGTCATTAGTTAACAAAAGAAGTTGACTTAACGTGGTAAGATAAGATAATTGTGTTTATCTCTTCAACAGCAGTGTGCAGCAAAGAAGAGAAAGCATACACACAGTACTTACTGTATGAGCCAGAGCCCAGAAAATGAAAGATGTTTTGTTTTGGTGCACTGAAAATCCAACAGTGTGTCAGTGTAGCCACACCCTGAGATAAAGATTATTTGCTCAGTCTTTTAGATTTCTTTGGCCCGTGTTACAATACCTTTAGCTACCTGCCTCAAGGTTCATAAACAACACAAATCCCAATCATCACTAAACATGGTAGAGCAGCTTTGTTTGATAATTAAGGTGTGGAAATTCAGAGTAAAAGGTTGTGGTGTGGCTGTGGTCTGAGATATTGCTGGTTGGTGAAATGCATTAAAGTGCTTTATCACTCCCCAACCACCCTGGTAGCCCAGGGTGACAGAACTCTAATGGCCTTGTACACCTGTCCTTAAAGGCACAGTGCAGTCAAAAACGTGTGTTTTATATTTATTTCCACACTGTGAGGTTGGAATAATACTGTGAAATTGTGAAAATTATGATAATCCCCTTTTAGTGTAAGAGCTGTTTGAAAAGACCAGCCTGTTATGGTGGGATGGAGTTTTGACCTGTCTGGTGACATCACCAGGCGGTAAATTAGTTAATAGACCAATAAGAGAGAAAGTTCCAAACCTCTCTGCCAATAACAGCTAGTTTTAAGTTCTCTCTCCCCACTCAGACCACTCTGACAGTCCTAGCAAAATTCTTGCTTGAGAAATTGCTCTTTGCTAAGAAGCTATTTTTGTTTCTTTTTGACCATTTTAATTGAAGCAATCACATTAAGGTACTTAATTGTTACCCAGAAATGATTTGATATTAGGATAAAAATGGCTGCATTGGCCCTTTTAAAGACATCACCGGCTGATTTAAGAGGCAACGGTCCGTACAAAAGATGGCTTACAGGAGACTTCAAAGTTTAAAGTCTCAAGGCGATGCTGCTATTTGTGAGCAATATTTGATTTGGTTCGATGGAGCACTGTGAGTACATTCACACTAATCAGTTTGAGTCAGCTGACTTTGAGAGCTAATCCTAAAATGACTTAGTGAGTCTCAGAGGTAAATCCTCTAATGCCAATAAGTATCAGTTTGACTGGGGGTGTCAGATATTACCAGATGAAAATGAACTAAGTGTGAACTTTGGAGAAATTTGTTGTTGTTTCTTGCTTGCATTGATCTTAGGAGTGAGACATCTTACTCAAATGCAATTCCATAATCAGTTTGCTTTGCACCCTTCTCTGTGTCTTGTTGTGCCACACAAATTGCTTGAGTCAAGTGTATGTGACAAATGTGTAAATGGCTCAAATTTTTCTTTAAAGAATACAACAACCAACCACAGGGCTATCCCTTGTCCCGTGGCCAGGCACTCTTCTGTGTCCCTGTCAGCTCGCTCTGACAGAATGGGCCAAGGTCTTTCTCAGGGTGAGGAGAACACAATTACACTATAGCCAACCACTACATTTCTCCCAGAGTTGATGGACGAGCCTTGTCTCCCAGCTCTCAGGCTGTGTCCCGTGCTCTAGGCTCTGGAATGAGATTTTCCCAAGGGACAGAGGCCCCATCTACCCTGGCTACCTCAGACCTGTTTGGGAGACTAGGAAAAGGACACTGAATGGAAGTCAGGCCATTCTACCATTCTCTGGAAGGTCAGGGCCATTTCACCATTCTGTGGTGAAAACAAGAGTTTTGGAACTCTCCTCCAATGTGACTGTGGTTATTCAGACTTTCAGAGAAGTCAACATCTACCCAGAATCCCTAAGTGGGTCAACAACATGGGCCTCGGTGGTGAGACTAGACTAGACCACCGCCTCCTTCTGCTGAGGAATTGCTGAACCTAATGAATGTCACAATATTGTGTCTGGGTAAGGCTGGTTTGTCTGTATTGGGCATGTTGTGGGTTACTGGGTATTTCTTCAGAGAGAATTGGTCAGACCGTTAAGCAATCTTGTCTGGGAAAGTCAAGGGAGGTCCTCACGCAATAATAAAACAACATGTCTTAACCTTGTTCACACAGACACAAGGACACAGGCATTCCATTAAAGGCATACGAGTACAATATTAATGTAATCATTTCACCCTTCCCCCTCTAATGTTGCCAGGGAATCCTATGTTTTGTCACTGTTAAGTCTGAAACTGTAGGCTAAGCGTAATTCCCTTTGTTGCGATAGTGATGGTGACACATCAATCCAATTGCAGTCACCCAACATCACTATCCCTCAGGCTTTGAAGACAGACAGCCACAGTGATTCTATAAGTGATCCTGAATAACTTTGGATTAAATCATATTTCCCTCTCATGTCTTGTGGTGACAAGTGTATAAGGATTTAGTTTAGAAACAAATAACAAACCAATAATATTTCAGTGAAGACTGTTTCTTTATTTGTGGTAAAAGCAGAGTTTACAGAAAATACCTATTATAATTTACTGCATATGTTTTTCATTTATAGAGCCTTGGAGAAGTTGATACATTGGTAAAAAAAAAGATGTATTCTTATAAAGAATAAATTCAACTAATCAATAAGTAAATAATAATAATATAATAAAGTTGTACTTTTTATTTTCTTAATTTTTTATATCATAAACAGCAAACAACAAGACACACTTATAAAACAAACAAAAATACCACACCTTTACAGTTTCCACCCAAGGAACATGTAAATGATTGAAAGAAAATGTACTCTAATATCCATTACGTAGTTAGAAACATAACACTTTACAGGTACTACATGTTGGAGTTTTGAGTCATTCCTCACCGACATGCAGCCACTCTCCTCCTTGACTCTGCTGTTCTGTTGTCCAGGAGGCTGGGCTGCTACCCTCCTGGTCTTCTGAGGAGCCTGGTCTTTCTCCTCATGAATTACGAAGGTTCGAGGGCCTATTTGGTACACACAGCCTTTCATCTACCCCTTCAGCTATGACTAAACAATACAGTAGTACTCTCCACTCTCTTCCGCTGACAGGTTAGAGAGGACCAGGTAGATGTATGGTTGAAGTGCATTTATTCGGACATTCAATCCTCAAGTATTGGTCGATCTTCAAACATAGTAGATTTGTCCAATATGACATTGTACCCTTGACCAGTCTTTTTTTGATCTACGCAACCAGGATAGAGTATGATTAGAGTTAGAGCTGAGAGCCGTTCGAGAATCATTTTGTGAGCAGGTAAGACTTTGGGCAGACCACCAGCATATACATTTGGATGTAATTATTCAATTGATTTGGATGCTTCACACAGAAGTAACTGTTTATTACTATCCCAACTGTTTGTTTATGCCTAACTCTGTTAATCGTTTCTCACTGCATAAAGACTGAGCTGGACCAGAATCAAGACAGCATGAGGGCTGATGATGCATGAGAGTCTGGTCCCTGGCAGACTGACTGGTGTCATTGATCTAATGAGAAGATGTTTGACTGGAGGATAATAGATGCAATCTGTGTCCCAAATGGGAACACGGCCTGACCGGGGTCAAAAGTAGTGCACCACATAGGGTGCCATTTTGGATGCAGCCCTAATGATGAACACTGCTCTGTTGTTTCTGGTCTGGTGGCTGATTGGAGGATGTCCAGGGCTTCAGGGCTTTCCTTTGTCTTTTCCAAAAGGGCTGGTGACTCCCATGGTCACTGTACCATGTAGTTAGGATAGGCAGTCAGGATGCTTTGATCAGAAATCCAAATCCAAAAAGCATATTTTTAAAAATATGCTTTTTTTCCCTTTGAAATGAAACAAAGTAAATTGTGAAAAGTGGAACATGCTATCACAAAGGCTAAAAAAAGGTAATGTAACTAAGAATTGGGTTAAATGTGTGCTCTCTTTCCTCTGCAGGTGTCCTCGTGTGATTGTCCAATCAGAGACCTGCATGTGTGAAGCCGCGGCCAGCAATGGAACCCTGGCCTGCAGTGGCCTGGGTCCTACTGCTGACGGTCATCGCTGATTGGCTGAAAACTGCCCAATCAAAGGACTTTACAGAACAGGACATCATCTACCTCCATCCCTCAAGTAAGAATCAGACTTTATTATTTCATGACCAAAAGCATTTAATAGAGGGATGGTGTCCCAATTTCCAAGATGAGAGTGATATGCTTCTAGACATCCAATACTAATAGCATGAAAGCGCTGTAAATTACTTGTAACCTATTTCACTATGTCCAAAATGCAGCTGACTTGCATGGAATTGGCGTTTGTGTTGGACTAAATGTATTAAATTATTCCGACAAGCTATGAAAATGCCCAGGGTTTGGTCTGCGATATGGATGCCTTGTAGATCAGTCAGCACCTGTTATTGCACTCAGAGATCCCACTTCTGCTAACATCATCAATGATGTGACCGGGCTGCTATTATCCCAGTGACTGGGTGTGATAAAATTGAGACGGTCAATCAGTCACCGCTATTGGCCTTGACTGTTAATCAACTGGCCAAGCCACGTCCATGTATTCATGTAGCCCAGCCCTTTCTCTCTGAGAACGTGTAAGCCTTATAAACTAGGGCTAGGGGGAGACCTTCAGCCCCTCAGTCTCCTGTAAAAGCTGTCATTAGACTGAGTCTGTTATTACAGGCCATCTCTAATGGAGGAGAGGCCCCTCTGTCTCTCTGTCTCTCGCTCGCTCTCTCTTTCTCTATGTCTCTCTCCCTTTCTCTTTCTCACACACACATTCACACTTTTACTGTCTTGTGATGAAACAATTTTGTTAGATGAGCCCCCTTTGCTTATTACACCCCTTATAACTGCTGCTTATCCCAAACCTTAATAGACTGCTCTATTCCAATTTTGACTGACCCTTAAGAGTTATGAAAAAGTCAGTCAGAGGCTATGCTACTCAGGAATAGCTGTTAGGGGTGTATATCCAGTGAGGTTGTGATCCCAAGCCAAACCAGACAGATCTACAGCTGGCACAGCAACTGCCTGCTCCCTCCCCTCTCCACCACCAGGCCAGGCTCTTTGATCTGAGGTATGGGGTCATGTGACTCCATGCATAGCTACCCGGCACAGTCAGACGCCCCACAGTCACCCATGTTGTCACTGCCTTCTGCCCTCTGCCTTGTTTTGTCTCATCCACACATTAGCCCAGCAATATTTCCACTCAGTCCCCCCAATAGAGACACTACACCGTAACTGTAAGACCAACGGCAAATGGCATAGATATCTTATTCACGTCTATTCAATATTTCCTGAATCAGTTCAGATTGAAACAATGAAATACATTATCAATAAATCAAAGGAATGCTTATACAGAGGGACTGTTATCTTAATTAGAATTCTAGTGGTCTGAACCAAGTCGTGACAGTGACGACCAACTAGACTCAGCTGAGGATAACTGATTGATTGTTGTCCTTTGGCTGTCCCTGTGACTCGGGACAGAATGTTCCGGGCATGGGCAGAATGTGGACACTCACTAATTGGTCCTCAGTGTCAATTAGATCATGTTCCCGAGCCACAGGAATGGTTGCTTTCCATAACATAGTACTCTCAACTTGTTAACTCTCTCCTCCCCTCTTCTCTCTCTCGCACCTTTCCTCCCTGTCTTAACTCAATGTATACCCGTGCCAGTATAGGGCCAATGGTAAATAACTACAAGTCATGTAAGTCACATTACAGCTGGTAAATTGCTGCTCCGCACCTCAAGTCCTCTTAAAGGCCTTTTTCCTAGTTTGTTAGCTCAGTAGATAAGCTAAGTTGCCTCGACATGGCCTCTGTACAACAGTCTTTTCCCATTTTTTCAGACCCCCTACAGTCCACTTACCCCAGTCAGTGTGCAACAAACAGACTAGGGCACTATAGGCTTCTGTAAAGGGGCATATGCTAGGTATAAGCTCCCAGATTAGGGTCTGAAACAACCCCAACTCTCCCCCGGAAGCGGGCCTGTTAGAGGTCAGCCCTCCCACGTCTCAGAAACAGGTCCCCGTGTAGCCAGAGAGCAAATCTCTTAAGATCTGTGACTCTTTCATCACAGAGAGGCAGAACTCCCGGGATCAGGTTAACACTGTGCCGGCTTTCCGGGATACTGCGGGAGATATCCGTGTCAGCTCGAGGCCACCCCTCTAGTCCCAGTGGGGATTTGGTAGATTGTGTGTGTGTGTGCGCGTGTTCGCGCATGTGTCCGTGTCTATGTACATATGTGAGCACGTGACAGGGTGTTTGCGTAGTTGTGTGTATGTCTTTGTGTGTGGGTGTGGGAGGGCTGCTAGGGAGCGGTAACTAACCAGACATCCTGGGAGATGGAGGGAGGGGTCATGGTCTAGCTAGCAGTGGCGAGGCAAGGCGGGATCATGGTCTGCGTCCCAAATCGCACCCTATTCCCGATATACTGCACAACTTTTGACCAGAGTCCTATGGGCTACATAGTGCACTGTATAGGGAATAGGGTGCCATTTGAGATGTAGCCATGGTGATTGGCAACAAGCTTTGTGTTCTGAATGAAGTTTGCCTGACCTGCAGACCTGCAGCTATCATTGGGGAACGGTGTGGAGGAGTGGCCAATCAGATTAATGTAATGGTGTGAAACTGGAAAGACTAACAGCTTCTTCGTCCCTTTGATCACAACAGATGGCCCACCATGGACATTTTCCATCCTCTGGGGACAATGCATTGAGAAGGGAGGCAGCAACTGTGCTGCCTGGTATTAGTCTTAGTGTTTCACTGAATTAACAGAGTGCATGGGGTAAACTGCACTTGGCAATATAAGTCTTTATCAGAACAAGTGTGTGTGAGAGAGATGTAGATTACTACTAGTCATAAACTATGTACAGTATACTGTATGTTGGTGCAAGGACTGAGTTCCCCTCCCTAAAGTCCATGTTGTAAGAGTGATTTTTGTTTTACTAATCCAAAATAACGCGTTCCATGCATTCCAAACTTATTTATCAAAAAGTTCAATCTTTTATTGGACAGATTTCATAAACTAAAGCTATTATTAACCCAGCTTTTAGTATAAGCGTGCTAATCTTATTCAATGTTTCAGGACTTCTGTTCACTTAGGCTAAGTGTATGTTGGCTATGGCTGTGTGACTGGCTATGCATGTCCCAGTGCCCTGGGCATGACTCTTAATCAGTGTGTGGAATAAGTGTGTGTGTATGTTTCTACAGCCACTCCGTTCCCAGGCGGGTTCAAGTGCTTCACATGTGAGGAGGCACCTGACAACTACGAGTGTAATCGCTGGGCGCCAGACCTGTACTGCCCACAAGGTCAGTCAAACCACTAGGGCAAACCAATTTTCTTTTCAGCACCGTTGATACCAACAGTATGATTTCAAGCCCTACTCATTAAGTAATAATAATATGTTAATTCTTTACTCCTTCTGCTTTCAGATAGGACCTACTCTTACTTTGTATTTAGATTAGGCATTCTTTCCTTCTCTGATTGCTGCCACAAAGTTGTAAATTACTCTGTTCCTTCAATGGAGGCCTCGGTGTATTATTAAGTATATGTCACCCTGCTGTTGACATGTTTAGCTCATAAATAGCTAGTGAGTTAGCTTGGCTCGACCTCTATCGGACAGATTTACAGCTTGCTCTTAAAGACTAATAAGTTACTCTTGGCCGAGCCCAAAAAATACACGTTCTTTGTATAAATAATAGCCTCATAGATCGTTGGATAGAGACATGCACTACTTGACCAAAACTCCCTGGAATGCTCTCTGTGACGTGGTATGATTGGCTTTCCTCCAGGTTTTATGGGTTTGATACTAAAAGTGACATACAGTCATGTATAGCTTTGGAGTATATCAGATACCGTATGGCAGAGGCTTCAATGCAGGAAAGGGTCAGATGTAGGTAGCCTATAGTGTTTTCCCCCACGACCTATGAGCAGAAAAGTACAGCTTTTCTCTCAATTCTAACTTAACTCAATATCCGTCCATGCTAACCAAAATGTGGCAGCTACAGCAAGAGGTCAATATGTCTTATTTACTATCTTTTTTTCTCAACAGAGACCAGATATTGTTACACGCTTCACAAGATGGACGTGGAGGGGGACAGTGTTTCCGTGACAAAGCGTTGTGTGGCTCTGGAGGACTGCCTCTCTACTGGATGCTCTGAAGAAGACCATGAAGGAAACAAGGTGAGGAGTGGGAACAAGGGGAATAGTGTTGAGCCTAGTGTTGGGAGGTTAGAATGGCATGACGTGGGGTGAGGGTTTCTCTGGCGTAATTATTCTAGTTGACTTTGGGCATAGCATTTTTCTGACTTGGAATTTTTCAGTCATGACGTAGACCGAGGTAGATGGTGTTGTAGCCAAACTGCCGCCAACAGGGTAAAGTTTATGGTTGGATCTCAGGCTATGGTGGTGGTCAACTCTGGACTGGGGTCAGAGCCAGGGTCAGGCAACGTGAACAGGGCACTTTATATTACGGCCCTGTCCCAGTCACCACCACTTAACTGTGCTTTTGAGTTAATCCGGAGATCCTCCAAAGTGCTCGCTCCAGATAAGATAAAGAGAAAGGTTGAAACTGCTCTCTCTCAGTAGGCTGTCATTCTAATCCCCGGTGAAAGGTGTGTCTCTTCACTACCTCGGAAGTCGACATTATTCCCCATTGAGAGACACAGAGAGAGAGAGAGACATAGAGAGATGGAGAGAGAGAGAGAGAGAGAGAGAGAGAGAGAGATAGAGAGAGAGAGAGAGAGAGAGAGAGAGAGAGAGAGAGAGAGAGAGAGAACAGAGAAGACGCAAGCGAGTGTTGTATCTAACGTTTCAACTTTTCTCCTTTAGGTCTGTACAGCGTGCTGTGAGGGCAATATCTGTAACCTTCCTCTCCCCTGGAATGAGACAGAGGCCGTGTTCGCCACCACCTCACCTCTCAGTGGCACCACAGGAATCCCACAGAGCTACAGACTAATATCCTGCCTCCTTTTCCTCACCCTCCTCGTCTCCAGCTATGTTTGAGAAGTGGAGAGAGATACTGACATATACAATTTTCTTTACCAGTTGAAGGCCTGATCCAACTGTTAATGTATTCCGATCCAACTGTTAATGGATTCAATCTACACCCTATGGAAATAGTACTCACTGAAGTTTTTGACATTTTATTTTCCTTTTAATTAAAAAGGAATCCAGTTTTGATTCCCTTTCATCATTATGGTTGGTTTCAATAAAATGTGCACTTAGAACTGGACACTGATACTGCTTCTAAAACACAGGCAATATGGCTGTCAATCTTGAAGGATTAAACATAATAAAAATCCCAGTATGAAATGACATAATTCTCCCCCTACTAGTCTTCTGCACAGGGACAGAAGGAGGGGAAACTGTAAACCTTGAAATGTGTTGTGGCATGTTTGGATTCGTCAGTAGGCTATATACTGTACGAGTTTCAACATTTTCCAGCGATGAGGAAGGACTGAAGAACAGCTTCAGCTTCTATGAGGATTTGTCTGGTGTAATGTTTTTATGTTTTTACATTTTCACATTTGTGAGTCAGTACCCCATGTTGTATGTTTGACACATATGTACATATACATAGTATTTATTTTTTTATGGAACATTGTTGTTAGAAGGTGAATATGTCTGTGTGAAACGTTACGCCGGTAGGTTTATATAATAGCATGTAAGTGTAGACTACATCTTTTATTTTCCAGCAGGAACAGGTGACATAGGCGCTGCTCATCCTTTTACGTCTAGTATGCAGAAAGTATTTTTACCGACATGGAAAGAGAGCCGGGCGCTTATCAAACAAACACTTAACCCTTTGGTGTTTCTGTTGTGGGAAGACTATTTCCTCAAAACCTAAAAAAGGATCAAAGTTAATTACAGGTCTATTTTAGCTTCAAAATTTACCAATGATCAAAAATAAATCTGACATTCCACATGATACAGCTACCCACATACCTCAGTGCAGCACTTTGTTTGGCCTAGGCTTTGGAAGCTGTACTGTAACTGTAGGACAAATAGCATGTTTTTATGTCTCGTCATTTCAGTTTTAGTGAGAGGCAACAATAAATGACTTGCTTTGTGCGCACACAATTAATTACTGACACTACGTGCTCTTCAGGAGACTTTTTCTCACAAGTGTTTTAATGTTTTTGTACGTTCTTGTGACATGTCCCTCTGATGTTTGTACTGTGCTCTGTTCTGTGACATGTTTCTCATCCATCACTCTCTGTTGGCGGTGTGGTTGCCTGGCCAGGCGAGAAAACTGCAGAGTTAGCAAATACAGTGTTATTGTTCTCCAGGATTTCTGATTTATTTAGGCTGACCGCCCGAGACATAAAGGAGACTAGTCACTTCCCCCCTCCAGACCTGGGTTCATTTACTATTTTAAATCATCGTTTGGCTTAATGGACCAATAGAATAGTCCCAAAATGGCAAACCATGCTCACATAGTACTTCAGGCAGACTAAAGCAAACGATCAAAGTATTTGAAAGATTTCAAATAGTATCTGAACCCAGGTCTGCCCTCCTCCCTCCCTACCACACTGTCTGTTCAGTAGGACTCCAGCCAAACAGCAAAAGGAAAACAGTGAAGCATGATTTACAGAAAGCAAACATTTTTACCTACTGTAGTTTGCTCTGTTAACATTTATAAATTACATTTCGTTTTTTATGGGGTAACATAAGGGCTAAAACATGTTGTGTCCCTTTAAACCAATCAGGCAATACTAGATTTTCCCTTTTAAATATTTTGCCGGGACTTTTGTACTGTGACCTGAATGCCAACATATCATGCCAGATGTTGCCTTAACTCATTCTAAGTAAATGCTGTACAATTCATGGAAGAAGTGCTTGTGCATGATCTTATCTAGTCATGTTGTGCCAATTGACGTTATGTAAATATCATCTCCGTTTGTATATGCAATGTCTCTGTACATAATTGTATATATAGATGTGAAGGACTTTGTAACTTCATATTAAAGATGAAGACATGACCACTTAGCCAATGGTGTATGAGATAATTGAGTGAGTAACTCAATGGTGTTATTTGAGTGACTCAAAAATACTACTGTGATGCTGGATACCATATTCAACCAATGGTCTGACCATACTAAGCCTGAATACCCATTTTTGTTAATACTATCAGACAAGAGAATCAGCACGCTATTTCACTGAAGTTAAACAGTTAAATGCTTCGCTCTCACCATAGTAGGAATCAGTGGGTGATTCCTTTGTCAGGATCATTTGATAGATGTTACATTTTTTATAATGCTGCTGCATGCCACTACTATTTAGGTCCCACAAAAACATTTCACCGTTATTTCCCTGTTTTCCAGTCGTCCTTTTTCCACAGATTGCAGAGTTTCCAGCAACTGCAGCCCAAACCCTAGCGTGACGCCTATAAATCTGCTGTGTTTTTCTACCCGTCGACCTTTCAGCGGCGGTGACGTCTGAGGATGACTCATCTGAACTGAGCAGACCTGTGTCATGTGTAGAATCAGCAGCGGTTTCTGATAAGCCATCCTTGGAGAGTTGTTGTAGGGGCCCCTGATGCCCCGTTCTAATACTTAAGGGTGGAAAAGCAAACAAACGACCCTTCAGTCTGGACAGCGCTTATGCCCCCTGCTTGAGGAATGGCCATTATGTTGATCCTCAGGCCAAGGTACTGGTGGGTTACAGCCACTGGCAGCAAGTGTCTGATGTATTGCACTGAGAAGTAATAGGATTGGACAGTTGGCTTTGAAAAAACGCGTCATTCAAGAGAATAATTCTTTGAAGCATTGTAACATCCTATTTTAAAACAAATGACAAATCACAGTCTAGCTATAAACAATAAAGTGTATGGTGCTCTGTTCAAATTCAGATCACTTGAGCAAACAGTCTTAACAAGTTCCCAAATACAATACAACAGTAAAGTCTGTTTGGACTGGGTGATGTTCTTCATGGTAATTTATGGTCTTGTTCCAGTGGCCTCAGACCGCTCCCATAGTGGGACGTAAATTGGGAACATGACCCCAGTTGGATAGAACTCTAGGAGGGTCAGAGGTTAATATCCTGGGCCGTTTGTCCGCTCTGTGTCACAGATGGACTCTGCAGTGAAAATGAAGTCGACTTTGTTGTAGTTGTAAAGGTTTTCGGTTTCACTCAGAAGTGGCGTCTGTGGTAGCTGGGTTCATAGGAAAATTCTTGAAACAACCTAATCCATGGCAGTCAGTGGGAGAAAAATGTCTTGTTCTTTTTTGCCTTTTTGGCTTCTCCTCTCAGGGCAGCCAAAACAGCAATAGCATTCTCAGGCATTAGACCCTACAGTGTAATTTCCAATCCTTTTCATCCAAAGGGATTAGCCTCTCTCTTTTACCTCAGGATCTGTGGGGTGGTAATTTAAAGGTGACCTGTGAGAGAGTGTGTGGGAAAGGCGTTTCTCTATTTGGCTTTTTGTTTCAGTACTCAGATATACGTGTCCTTCACAGAGAGGTCGAACTCTTAGATTGAAGATGCCTGTTGTGCAACAACAGCAAAAAACTCGATTATGTCAATCCTCAAAACATAGCTCAAACCACAGCTCAAACATATCAAAACCATCACCAGAAAAAGTAACCTGTCATCACCAGCAAAGCTAACTTTGCAGATGAGCCGTAACATGTTTTTAGTGATTGCGATTGAGTGCAGTTTCAGGCCTGGTTGTTGAATGCCTGGCTGGCGAAGGCAGGGTTTGAAGAATGACCCTCATTGTATGAGGGCATGGCTGCATATCCTGTTCAGCTTCGACCGGCTGAGATTGTAATTACCCTTACAGAGGACTCTCAAGGAAGAGGTACAGTATCTGCAAACACATCAAGTCCTCTCACTGCAGGGAACACAACCCAGCATAGGCTCTCTGTGGATTCCTGTACATTGAAACAAGTGGTTGCCATTGGTAATGGTCACTGATAAAGTAGCCTACACATGGCATAACCTGGTAAGAGGGTGATAGTGGAGCTAGGCACAGTGCTTGTGATTCTGAAAATGGACAGAGTTTAAGGATACTACCTTGAATGAATGTTCATTTGATACAATTGCTATGCGTGTGTGAGCGTGCGTTTGTGAGTGTGTGCTAGCTTTTCTGCAGACATAGTTTTATATAGAAAAAAAGTGTGATCTGTGTGTGTTCTGTGGTCTACTCATGAAGCATCAGAGGACCGCATTGCATTACAAGAAACATTTATTAAAGCAAACACCACCAGCAGTGATTGACATGCTCCTAGGTCACCACGGGGTTTCCTCCAACTCCTTCTCATATTTATATAATTGATGTCATTACCAGCTCAATCTGACATCTTATTTATTTTCTCCCCAATTTCGATCTTGTGTCATCACTGCAACTCCTCAACGGGCTCGGGAGAGGCGAAGGTGGAGTCATGCGTCCTCTGAAACATGACTGCCTAACTGCGCTCCTTAACACCCGCCAGCTTAACCCGGAAGCCAGCCGCACCAATGTGTCGGAGGAAACACTGTTCAACTGACGATGGGGTCAGCCTGCAGGCACCCGGCCCGCCACTAGGAGTCGCTAGGGCGTGATTAGCCAAGAAAAGCCCCCCCCCCCCCCTGGTCTGTAGTAACGCCCCTAGCACTGTTTCAGATCAGACAACTGATAAAAGGAACATATAAAAAGGTAAATGAAAACATTGAATTGTTTCATAAGTCTGGCTAATCAAATGTTTAAATCAAAGAATGAATGTGGTGCATGTTAGAATTATAAGTGAACAGCCCAGGCCCTAAAGATATAACACCCTGATTTGTCCCTGTGAATACTACTTACCATATAGGAAGCATTAGTGTAGTGTAGGCTACCAGTATAAGATGTCAAAAGATTGACCGTTTTGAAGAACTTCTATAAACGAAGACATGACCGTGGGAACAGGGTAAAAGAGGACAGCAATAGATGTTGCTGGGCGTAACCGCGGAAACAATCAGTGGATATTGATGTAAGTGTGAGCTCTTCTCCAGAGGAAGACACTGACAATAAGGAAGCATGTTGTGCAAAACCCCAACATATTTATGGAAGTTGTTTCTGGTTTGGAGGTGATCCAGGAGGTGTAACTGTTTTAGATGCGTTATGGGGATTCTGAGTCATGACAAGTTGTTGAAGAGCTAGCCTGAAAGACGGATGGTGTTCCCCGGCCCCTTTACAGTAAAGGGAAAGGACAGAGCTAACTTTCAACACCTGATTCTCAGAAAAGAAAAAGAGAAGACTGGTTGGTATGGAAGGGAATCACAAAAATAGATTTACTTTTCATGCCTTTCCTCCCATTTGGCAACACACACCTTTGCTCTACTGATCCAACTACGTTCCATGGAGCAAAGCACTCTAGTCTATACCCACAACTCCCGCACCGCAGCTTTCCCAGAAGCGCCCTTTCTGTATGTTGTGTAAGTTGTGTTTGCTTTTGTCTGCCCAAGACAAAGTCATGTTCATTACAAATCCCTGTGCTAATCTGTGTCTCCATTTCATGAAAATCCTGGCGTGTAGGACTAACATGATTAAGTGGTTGTGGTGATGTGAATGAAAAGACAGAGCACCAGTCCTGGCCTTGGTCAGCTCTGGGATTGCTCTGGCTACAATGTGGCTGATTGAGGGTAGTAGCAGGTTGCTATCACTGGCTACAATTTGTCTGACTGGGACCACTAGTAGGTCTCTGTCTGGAATTTGGTCTGGGGTTAGGGTTAGGGTTGAGGCTAGGGTTAGGATAGAGTTACGATGTGGCCATGAAGCTAGGGTTAGGTAGCCTGACGACTCACACTAAATTCTTCCGCTGCTCTATCGTTCGTTACATACTTTAGTCTGAAACTGCCATCATTGAAGTCGTTTGTGGTGACGAGGGACACGGGGGGGGGGGGGGGGGGGGGGGGTTGCACAAAACATTAGTCGATTGGATCGTCTCTAACAAATCAGAGTATCAAAGCCAGTGACACATTTTCAAACTGTAGCTTTACCCACGTGTGTTCTGGCTCTGGCCCAACCCATCGGTTTCTGGACTAATCAGGCGGCCCGAATGTGTTTGCATTCGGTGAAGGGTTGGGGAGGTACTCAGATCCAGACTCATTGCAGAGAAGAAATGAACGTCTGTGGGCGTGACGTAGGGTTAGGGTTTTGGAACCTGGAACAGGATTACTGGTTCTGGGGATGTGAATGAAAGATCTGCTATTGTACATTAGTATAATGCAGATGAGGTACCGGTATAGATTTTAATGAATGCAGTCTAGTGCAGTCCTGCAGTAAAACAGGAAATGATGTGTTGTGGATAGTTTTGTTCTCCATTGTTGTTTTAAGTGGACAGACTTTGTGACACAGCTTTCCCACTCCCTGCAATCAGGTACATCCTCCTGACTTGGCTGAGCACTCACCCTGACTCAGTAAACTGGAAACAATATATTCAGCAAGCTCTGATGTCTTATGACTGACTGCATGCTGTGTGTTTTTGCAAGTGGTCCTTGGCGCCTGTTTGTCACAATTTTGTGGGTGGGGAGAGAGGTAGAGAGGGTGTAGGAGGAGGCTTGGCTTGAAGCACTGGGCATATTGTTGTTATGACATGCATTATCTGAATTAGGCCCATACATAATTATACCTACGGAGGAGCAGCTTCTATGAAGGAATTTTAGGCGCGTTCACACCGTACTTTAGCCCAGGGTTAACAAATGCTTGTGTGAACACAGGATAACCTGTTTGGGCTGCAAGCCCGAATTCGGTACGACAATGACAACAGCTGCAGGGCGCGAAATTCAAAATCTATTTTTTTAAAATATTTAACTTTTACACATTAACAAGTCCAATACAGCATTTGAAAGATAAACATCTTGTCAATCCAGCCAACATGTCCGATTTTTTAAATGTTTTACAGAGAAAACACCACATATATTTATGTTAGCTCACCACCAAATACAAAAGTGGACAGACACGTATGGATATGATTATGAAGTATGAATTATGATTCAAGTAGCATGCACAAGCCAACCGAAATAAACTAAAACCAACCTAAAGAGCCCAGAAAAAACTACCTCAGATGACAGTCATATAACATGTTACACAATAAATCTATGTTTTGTTCATAAAAAGTGCATATTTTAGCTATAAATCAGTTTTACATTGATGCTAACATAAATGCTAACACATAGCTAGAGTCTGAATCCAGACGGGAGTATCCAGAGAAAATACATACACCAACGTCGGCTACTAATTACACCTCATAAAACATTTCAGAAAAACATATGGTGGATAGCTAATGAAAGACAGATATCGTGTGAATAAAGCCAACATTTCCGATTTTTGAAGTGTTTTACAGCGAAAACACAATATATCGTTATATTAGCTAACAACATAAGCTAGCATAAGTCAGCACTAGCATTGGTCAAGCGCTAGCCTAGCACAGTTAGCCCACTTAGCACAGCACAGCTCAACAGATATATGAAAAAGCATCCCAAATTGGGTCTTATCTTTGTTGATATTCCATCAGAATGTTGTAACGGGGTCCAATGTCCAGTAGAGTCTTTAGTTGGGTTCCAGAACGAATTATTTCCCTCTTTGGTTAGCAAGCACAATAGCATTGCGGCGCTACACAGCGTTTCTTCAAAAAATTCTTCCGTCGTATCACATCTAAAGTCCAGAATAAATTGCAATAATATAATTAAAGTATATTGAAAAAACATACTTTAGGATGATTTTGTGACATGTATCAAATAATATCGTAGTCAGACATCATATTCACCGTTATCTACCTTGTTCCAGAAGCCGAGACCAAATTATGCTTCGCGCCCGGAATTTTTTTTTAACTGCGCAGGTCTCACAAGAAGGTGTGTTATTCAGTCCATGGACGAGATATTCGACTCCTTTCAATTCTCACTTCCGCATTACAGCCTGACGAAGGCGTGTGACGTGTTCCTATGGTCCCAAGTCAAAGGGCCTTTTATAGAGAAGATCTTAAAGAGACACATCGCATTTTGGAAATCTCAATTCGGCTGGGAAAATGGCTGTAAAAATATTTCTGTTCGACTTAGAGAAACAATTCAAACCTTTTTAGAAACTATAGACTGTTATCTATCCAACAGTAGTAAATATATGCATATTGGAAAATAAAAAGTTTCTTAGGAGGCCGTTTGAAAATGTGCACACATTTTCCAGTTTTTTCAATATTCAGCTTGCAGCCCAAACAGGATAAACTAGACCAAGGCCAGTCTTAGCCTAGGGATAAGATAGCCTGAGGCTAAGAACAATGCAGTGTGAAAAGTCCTTTTGAATGTCTTTGAACTTCAGAGAGTTGGCTTAACGTTAAACCAGAGTTAGCTATCTAGCTAGCTAACAAGCTTGTGTGTGCACAGCGGCACCAGAATTTGAATAAAACATGTCTTATTGTTGTTAACAAATCCAATATGAAACGTGATAACTTTAGTATCCTTAAATAGCAATTAAAAATTTTATCCATTCTTTTCTAATAAAATATCTTTCTCCCTAAGTTCGGAATCATAATGTCAGTAGGCTACAGTAAACTATACTTCAGAAGGGAAGGGGCAGGTAGCCTACATACACACTGGAAGATTTTCAGCTGGCAGGCAGGCAGGCTGGCAGGCAGGCTGGCTGGCAGGCACTGGGATACGTTTCTGAGTGACAGAGTGAGGACTTTGCATAGGCACTTTGTTGCATTTTTTGTGGGACACCAAAAAAATGCCTGGAATGTAAAAGAATGTTATTAACCGGTTCCCATGCTCGTTCCTGGTTCTGTTTCTGTTCCCGGTTTTTGGTTCTGTTCCTTGAACCAGTGCCAATCCCTGGATACAACTGATATGTTTTTGATACAACATAGAGTTTGTCCACACAAAAATGGTTACACAGCCTATGTTATTTCCACAATGTTTGTGTCATTATTTTTGTGCAGAAAAAATATTTTGTATCACAACCGTTGTGCCAATACATTGTAGATCAGTTGTACAATCTGTGTGTACAGAGCCCATGTGTTGAATTTTAGTTTGCGTGAGTGGATTAATGGTGTCCTAAATAGGCTAAAGATTTCTGTGATCATTTCAATTGAATGTCAGAATTGAATTAATGAAATTCCTTGAAGAAAAGACCATTTCTTTTGGAGTCAGGTTTGATGTTAATTATTCATTCTTTATGCAAACTAACAAGTAACCAGTCTGACCTAGATATCAACCTTAATTAAATATTAATGCTGCTAATTTCCCCCTTACAATATTAATTATTGTGATAAATTCTGCCAGCATGTGCTTAAACCCCCACATATTTACAGTTTCAGATCAGTCTTGTTGTCGACAGGAGCAATTCAGATCAGCTCATATCAAGACCGACAGACAGCTTTTTATTTTTGTCTGTCTGTCTGTCTGTCTGTCCGTCCGTCCGTCCGTCCGTCCGTCCGTCCGTCTGTCTGTCTTTCATATTTCCTTAATAAAGTAATTCCAAGGAGGGAGTCAAACAACTCAACCTCCATTCTTCAGACAGGAAACTGAGACCAAAACTTTCAATACAGTTCTCATCCACATGTATAATATTCACACTGACCCCTTGGTTACAGTGAGTGAGTCTCAGTGGTGGGGAAAGGTAATGTAAATACATAATGACTGACTCACTATACATCAAAGACTTAATCAGCAATATTCCTTCAAGACAATAGCAGCAGTCCTCAAAACAACAAAAAAGGAGAGAAGAAAAAGTTGACATGCAAAACCTTGGCTAGCATTAGAGCTGGAAGCAGAAGGTGGAAAAAACATGTCTTTGAACCTAGACGTATCTGTTAGACTGACAGACACAAACCACAGTGGGTAGGCCTACATAGGGATGAGAATGTGAGAGAAAAACCTCTGAGGCAGAAGGTGGAAAAAACATGTATTTGAACCTAGACGTATCTGTTAGACTGACAGACACAAACCACAGTGGGTAGGCCTACATAGGGATGAGAATGTGAGAGAAAAACCTCTGAGGCAGAAGGTGGAAAAAACATGTATTTGAACCTAGACGTATCTGTTAGACTGACAGACACAAACCACAGTGGCTAGGCCTACATAGGGATGAGAATGTGAGAGAAAAACCTCTGAGGCATTGGTTTGAGACCTTTCAAAAGCAACAGACTTTTTATTAGTTGAGTGATGTGAATTGTTCAACTAGATTAACTTGTTTGCTGTCTGACGCTGGCCTGCCATCTCCACATCTTTGTCTTGCAGCCTGCCTGGGATGTTAGCTAATTGTTGTGTACAGCCTTATCTGTCAGCAGCATGGGGCCCTGCTTCAACAGTTAACCCTTCACTGGCTGATCTGAGATAAACCAACCCAAGAACTCGGCCCATAAGGTGATGGTTACTTCCATAATTCTGGAATCAGTACTAGGAATCAGTTCCAGAACATTTCTGCACTTTTTAGGATGTTCTCCTGTAATCCTTTTCACAGTTGTGTGGAGTCTGGTGTCCACACCCAGGCGTGGCTTTATACCCAGGATGTAACACCTGTTACAGAGACAATAAGTTGACTGTGTGTTTCTAAGCCAATTGGTTTACCGCATTTTAAGCATTAGCCAGGGTGCAGGGGTCCCAAGAAATATCAACAATATCATTCCAATATTTTTCTATTGCATATACAAACAAATCGTCTGTATCCACAGAAGATGCAATAATTTAGGATAGACATCCCTTTTCTCCAAGGAGAAAAATCGAACAAAAGGGTTCTTTGTTGCGGAAGTTTCAACAATTGTCTGTAGCGACCATGTAAATGTAACACAGAAAAACATCTTGTTCATTCAGATCCAATTAGAGCCCGTAGAGAGCCATGTCAATCAGCGGTCACTGAGGCATGACCCAAGATCCCAAACATGTAAAGAGGCTCAAATGATACCTCCAACATGCAAGCAGATTCCAGACAGACTCAATGCTTCGAGGCTGTTGTCTGGTCTCTCTCCACTCGTGACGGTCACACGCACCGTTGTTTGATGCTGAGGCAGCCCCCCTGCCACGATGTCTAGCCTGGATAGCCTGATTAGTAAAGCCCCTTGTTCTGGAACCATATCTCACACACACAATCACATCCACCCTGATTAGGTCACACAACACACTATACTGGGGTTTATAAGTATCTGAGTTCAGTAGACATTGTGACTATTCCCTGACCTTTGTGGTAATGCAATGCATATGGTGCTTGTCTTTGGAGTGAATGGTTTGATTTGGTTAAACTGGCTGGGAAATATGGGACTTTAAAGTGATTTATAAACCTACATTGTACACATTTTCTCAGCCTTTTCTAAATGTTTAGTCTTGAATCTTTCTATTGCTTACATTATTAGACACTAATATCCCCCTTGCTGTTTGATGGTTGTACATTGTGTACAGTTCACAGAGCCTGTTTATATTAACATCTGTTTGAACGTATTGTACAACACACACAAACTCTATGAACATTCACCCCTGAGCTTTCCAGACAACAAACCCTTTGTGAAATCACTAAGTACTGTATCTGGGAGACAATAAGAGTAAAATAAAACACAGTGATTTTGTTATAAACGCCCAGTTCCTTAACAATATATATATTTTACTATAGAACAAAAGGAAATCTAGTCTATGGTGTTAACCCATGTGACAAGTGCATTATGTCCAGGTCACAGCACCGCAACCCTTGACCTTGTCGGTCTTATAAGAACACAGGGTGTTGGCCAACAGAGTTTGTACCCTGCTGTGATAAACACCACAGAGACCACTGGTTGGAGCAGTGCCCTCTTATTCAGTCTCAACAACTCTTGCATGCCTTGGCACTATTAGTGCACTAGTCCTATTTAACCCCTCTCTAAGGACATTGTAAACTGTACTAAATATGTGTTTCCCAGTTACTGACTTTTTTTTTTTTTTTTTTTCTTTTTTAGGGGAGGATCAGCTTAGTATTGCGGAAAGAATGTTGCTTCCAATGTAATTGTCTGCATCATTTCCATTCCCCCATATTTTTTTGGGTAAATATATATATCCATACACGTATGCATACATATACACATATATACATACACATACCTATATAGACATACATACTTTTTTAAAGAATATGCCTTTATTATTATTCCCCGCGACCCTACCACCAATCCCCCAATTGGAGTAAACTTATAAACACTTCTGCTTTTACCTTCAATTTCTACATCTTATACCTATCTTACAGACACAGTCCACTTTACAATAGTTCTCTCTTATTTGTTCTTAGTCCTTCCTCTATTTCTGTTGTCCATCCAATTTTATTTCCACTTGTAACTGTGCTATTTCACAAAAGCTCCGCACCTATACACATTTCACAGATCCCGTATGCCCTATATTGTTTATCTTGTTATTAGTCCCACCCTTCAGGTCCACCCAACCCCTCCCATCTATCTTCCAACATCATCCATTTCGGATTTCTATTTGCCATACATTTCTCAACTGTGCTGTGATGCTTCACAAAAGACCTGAACCTTCCTATTCTCATAGCTTCTACAGATTGTAAATTAAAAATAAACATCTTTGCCAAAATAATTATTATATTATTGATTGATTGACTATGGCTTTTCAAATCCCCCAGTATTGCTATCTGTAGCGTTAGTTTTAGGCAAATGTTGCAATTCTTCAGCCATTCCTGGACCTGTGACCAAAAACGAGCTACATATGGACAATACCAAAATAAATGATCTAATGACTCTGCCTCCTCACAACAGAATCTGCAGAGCTGGGAAGATTGTATACCCCATATATATAACATTCTATTAGTTGCAAGAATTTTGTACAGTAATTTATATTGAAAAATTCGAAGTTTTGAATCCGGCGTTGTTTTGCGTATCAATTCATAAACCATGTGCCATGGAATGGGTACATCGAAAATCTCTTCCCAACTATTTTGCAATTTGTATGGCACAGCTGTTAGTTTTTTGGTCCTTAAATGAAATTGGTATATGTTTTTATTTATCACACTTTTCTTTAACCATTTTTGTTCTTTAATACAGGGCCGACATACAAGTTCCTTACTTTTTTCCCCTTCTACTTGCCTCTTCCATTTTTGTGGTAATGCTGCAATTAATTGGTTGTAATTTTGGGTAGAGCAGACTTTTCCATATGTCTGTATTAGCTGCATGTGTGACATAACTCCACCAGTCCTATTTATGATATCATTCACAAAAATTATACCTTTTTTAAACATTTCTTCGATAAATACAGTTTTTTTATCAATTATTATATTTGAATTTAACCACAATATTTGTTGTACTATTTGTTCCGTCCCTTCAGGTGGATTAAACTGAAATTGCAACCAACTTTCTAAGGCTTGTTTAAAGAATAAGGATATTTTGGAGATCATTTCCTTTTCAAACAACCGAAAATGAGCAGGTGTAATCTGAATAAAGGGAAAAAGGCCCTTCTTGAACATAGGATGAGACATTCGTACCAGTTTACTAGAGAACCAGTTTGGATTTAAGTATAACTTTTGTATGACCGATGCCTTTAGTGAGAGGTCTAATGCTTTAATATTTAATAATTTCTGCCCTCCGAATTCATATTCGTTATATAAATAGGCCCTTTTAATTTTATCTGGCTTGCCGTTCCAAATAAAATTGAATATTTTTTGTTCATATAATTTAAAAAACAGGTCACTAGTAGGCAAAACCATAAGCAAATAGGTAAACTGTGATATGACTAAAGAGTTAATTAGGGTGATTTTTCCACAAATAGACAGGTATTTTCCTTTCCATGGTAGCAAGATCTTATCTATTTTTGCTAACTTTCTATAAAAATTTATTGGAGTGAGATCATTTCTTTCTTTTGGGATTTTTATACCGAGTATGTCCACATCTCCGTCAGACCATTTAATTGGTAAACTACATGGCAATATAAAATGTGTATTTTTTAGTGATCCAATACGTAATATGGTACATTTATCATAATTTGGTTTTAATCCAGAGAGGATAGCAAAGGTATCTAGATCCTCTATGAGGCCCTGGAGAGACTCTAGTTGTGGTTTTAAAAGAAAACATGAATCATCAGCGTACAATGACACCTTAGTTTTTAAGCCATGGATTTCTAATCCTTTAATATTAATGTTTGATCTAATTTTAACAGCTAACATTTCGATGGCAATAATAAATAGATATGCCGATAGTGGACAACCTTGTTTTACTCCTCTAGATAGTTTAAAACTTTCTGAGATGTAGCCATTATTTACTATTTTACACCTAGGGTTACTATACATAATTTTAACCCATTTTATAAGAGATTCCCCAAAATTGAAATATTCTAGGCATTTATATATAAACTCCAGTCGTACTTTATCAAAAGCCTTTTCAAAATCAGCTATGAAAACCAGGCCTGGTGTCCCCGATATCTCATAGTGTTCTATTGTTTCCAGTACTTGCCTTATATTATCTCCAATGTATCGTCCATGTAAAAAACCTGTCTGATTAGGATGAATAATATCTGACAAAACTTTTTTTATTCTATGCGCCAAGCATTTTGCTAGGATTTTTGCATCACAACACTGAAGTGTAAGAGGTCTCCAATTTTTTAATTGGACTGGATCTTTATATATACCACTTGGGTCCTGTTTCAGTAATAACGATATCAGACCTTCTTGTTGTGTGTCTGATAATCTACCATTTATATAGGAGTGGTTAAAACAAGTTAATAATGGTCCTTTGAGTATATCAAAAAACGTTTTGTATACTTCCACTGGTATGCCATCCAGCCCTGGAGTTTTCGCATCTTTAAAGGCCCCAATTGCAACAAGCAGTTCCTCCTCTGTAACTTGGCCTTCACATGAGTCTTTCTGTTCAGATGTTAATTTTACATTATTAATAGGAAAAAAATCCATACAATTAGTTTCAGTTAGTGGAGATGGAGGAGCCTGAAACGAAAACATATTCTTAAAGTACTTTACTTCCTCTTTCAAAATATCATTTGGTGAATCATGCGTGACTCCATCATTTGTCACAAGTTTTAATACATTTTTTTTGGTAGCATTTCTATATTGAAGATTGAAAAAGAATTTGGTGCATTTTTCCCCATATTCCATCCAGTTCGCTTTATTTTTATAATATATTACACTGGATCTTTCTTGAATAAGTTCCTCCATTTCTTTTTGTTTTTCCTCTAAATTATTCTGTGCCTCTATGGTACCGTTTTTATTGCTATCTAACTGTACTGTTAGTCCTTCAATTTCCTTTGTTAATATGGACTCTTTTGATCTAAATTTCTTTTGTTTTATAGATGAGTACTGAATTGCATGGCCTCTAAAGGCACACTTAAAAGTGTCCCATACAATAAGGGGATCTGCTGTACCTATGTTATGTCTGAAAAAGTCAGTTATAAAATCTTCTGTCCTAGTTCTAAACAATTTATCATCTAGTAGACTTTGATTAAATTTCCAATATCCTCGCCCACGTGGAAATTCTGTAAGAGAAATATATATGCCAATTATGTGATGATCCGACCGCATTCTATCCCCTATCAACACTTTTTTAACTTTTGGTGCCAGAGAGAATGGAATAAGAAAGTAGTCAAGACGACTAGCTTGATTCAGCCTCCGCCATGTATATCTCACTAAATCAGGGTATTTAAGTCTCCATATATCCACTAATTCCAATATATCCATGACATTCATGATTTCCTTAAGTGCCTGAGGGTGATAATTTGTAGTGTGATTTCCTTTCAGGTCTATAGAGCTATTTAAGACCGTATTAAAATCTCCCATTATAATAATAGTCTAGTGTTGCTTGTAGAGTTGATAAGTTCTTATATATATTTTCAAAGAAGCTTGGATCATCATTATTCGGACCGTATAGGTTAACAAGCCATATTTGTTTATTGTCCAATAACATATTTAAAATAATCCATCTACCTTGAGGATCTGTTTGGACAATTTGCACATTTGGATCAAAATTATTGTTAATTAAGATCATCACCCCTTTTGAATTTCTTTGCCCATGGGAGAAATATATTTTGCCCACCCAGTTCTTTTTCCACAAAACTTCATCTAAAACTGTTGAATGGGTTTCCTGTAAACAATAAATATTATAATCCTTCTCTTTTAGCCAGGTAAATACTGATCGTCTTTTCTTATTATCTGCTAAGCCATTACAATTGTAACTGGCTATACTTATTTCACCACTTACCATGAGACACACCTTTCATTCTTTTAATCAGAATATATTTTTGTAAACGTACTATTAAAAAGTAACATAATGATTGAGTGTCTATATAGTTGTACCATGATATTTGCATTTCTACTAAGTAAACCTCCAATTGGTCCCTACTATTCCACCCGCTAAAAGGCCTCATCTCGAGATGGCTTGTCATCCCAATGCCCGGCAGACCACCCTCGACCCCCTGTATCCCATAGCCCTGAACCGACTGGGATCCATTCTTTGAAAAGAGCATACAGTTCCATTTACCGAATTGAAGTAAATCAATTGCCATATGTATTTCCATTGCCGTCACCTCGATTTGTATTATATATAGCTGTGGATCATCCTCTATTGTACCTTACATCTTTTACTTCTTCTTTCGCAACAGTTGTGGGATACACACATACACACTCAGCCCTTACCCCCACACAACCATAAGCTCACTTTCTCAACAGTTGCACTCAACAGTTGCACCCAGTTACTGACTTGATGTTGAGATAATCTTACCATATGATCTTGCTTGCCAGCTCATCATAGAGAATAGCTTACAGTGTAACAGATTTACAACTTCTTTTTACTACCATTTATCTAAAAGTGTTGCTGAGGAAAGTGAGTGGGAACTATTTAAATGATTAGACATGTTAGAGCTTATGTTATGGGTCTTTATCTGATAGGTACCATATTTTTCACCAAGACACCGTCTCTACAGGACAAACTGAATAAATATGCACTATAGCACTGCATGCATGGAAAGGTACAGCAGTAGGGCTAAGTAGAGCAGGAATGAATGGTCTCATCCATGTATCTACATGCTCAGTGTAAAGAGAAGCTGGTGAACTCTAAACCCTGTGTGACCTCATCATTGTCGAGGAAGTGTGAGAATTCAGTTGAACTAGGTCATGTTCACTCATCTTAGGCCTACTTACAGTGTCACGCCCATGTTGAGTGTTTGTAAATATCCCTAAAAAGATGATCAAGTGCATTTTGTGGAATAGCCTGTTTGGTAGGGTTTGGTTTTCTGGCACAACATTTGTACTCCAAGAATGAGGATAGAGAATCTATCAGCATAATTTCCAAAAGGTACAACTACAATTAATTTGAGATACTGTGACAGGAGACCCATCTGCTGAGCTTTACCTGGCACAGTAGAGGATAACACAATACATGTTAAACAGTACCCCAGAGACATTCACTTCTACCACTGGTGACTCCCTATACAATAGCCTGAACTGAGACATGCTCATTTTAGCTTATCAGTTCAAACACATGCCTGCTACAGTCAAGGAGAGATGTGGGTCATTAGGTCAAATCATTTCAAATGTAATTTTTTTACATGTTTATTTCATATCTCCCCTCACAACACCGATTTATCCATTTATATGAAGGTCACTTCAACAATCCCTGCTTCCCTTCTCCCAGAAAGAACTGACCACTGACAAGGTGATGTGTTTTATTGCATTTAATGTGTGGACCTCAGGACAAAAGCTGCCACAAGAATCACAGACCCTTTTAAAAACAGTTAATCTTGTAAAGTGACAGAGAGAGACAAGTGCTGCCCCTCTCTTCTAGACAAGTGCATTGATTACTGTCACAAGTACAATATTCAAGGATTCAATGGTTAACTGGATCTCAGGACCTGTGAACAAGACATGAGGTCTCTATTCTGAAGGCAACACGGATCAAATAAGAGCTCTTGAGATTAACCTCATGACATCAGAAAAGCTAAATTCTTACCTTTTGATAAAAATGGGGGTCTATCAACCCAAGTCAAGGGCAGCAGCAGGTCCCCATGTTTTTCTTATCTAGCTGCAGGATTGATTCTACTATGAAAATCTCACCTGGGCAGAGTCAAGCCACCCTTAACGGGGAAATCCACTCAAACTATATATATATTTTGTCCACTGTTAATACAGTCCCAAAATGTTTTATATGTCAGCAGTCAAGTTCAAGATATTGGACTTTGAAGAAGCAAAGTGTCACTTACCACATCACAAAAAGAAAAAAATACCCAAAGACAATTTGAGTGGATTTTTCCTCCACCTTCTATTTCACATTCAATTTAACTTTTATTTATACAGATAAATCTCATTGAGATAAAATCTATTTCGCAAGAGAGACCCTTTTCAATCAGGCCAACCACAATACACTAAAGGAACAGACAGAGATGCTGAAAATAAATATATTATAATGGTAAAACTGTCAGGGATCATGGTTGTGGGTATTTCACAATATCAATGTACCATACTACTATTTTGAAGGTTTCTATACAAATGTGAAGTACAAATAAAAAGCAAATAGTAGTTAAGGGCTGTGTAAAGAGCCTTGACACGTCAAGGTTTAATAGCAACCACATACCAGACACTCTCCCATCATTCAGGTTTAGTCCCCTTGCAGCTTCTTCATGATAAGGCTATGGGGAGGTGCGCTGGTGAAAACTGTCCCCACGAAAACATGCGTCCCCCACAATGCGTGGCGGATGACTTTGCAGCAGCCCAGGTCCTCGATGCTGAAGCCCAGGTTACGGTACCTCTCATCTGTCTCAAACAGTGTGTTGTTGGTGTACGACCCAAAGAACTGGAGGAAACAAACACATGGGAAAAGATCCAAATACTGCTTGTTTTGAAAGATTTAAGTTGAACAAATATAAATCCATTTCAAATTGTCAAGAAGACCACACAACTGCCATCCCTGTCTCACGAACTGTATGTACTGTTCATAAAATATTACAGAAAGATCTATTCCTGTAGCATAGTACTAATCCTTAAGCAGCCATTTTAGTCACTTCTTACTGCCAGGCCTGAGGATGGGTCTATGAAGTCAGCCCAGAAGCCTTCTGTCCTCAGGGCATAACAGATTTCCTTGGCACCGGCAACAAACTGCAACAGAACAATGCAACAACAAATTTACCTTCGACAATTGATTTGATTTTTATTTTCCATTCAAGCATTCCAATTTTGTACTGATACAAACATGTGTAATAGTGACCAACATTCTGATTGTGTTGTTAACTACATACGTGTGGAGGAACCTACATGACCTGCTTGCTATATGTATATATATCTTTTCAGATACAAAAGAGACCATCTGTTCAAACACATTGTTATTGGTAATCATATCACCATCAAAGATGGCAACACGCAACAAGTGCTGTTGTAGAGATCTAGCCTATTGCTGGGATGGGAGAGGAGGGTGCGTGTCAGGGTGTAGTAAATGAGTGCAGTCAAGGGGGTCAGCGGCACAATTAGAGCGATTCTCAACCAAGGGCATGTTAACCAGACGGTGAATAACGCACATTGTCACAAACAAGCCCTGCTCTAAAACGCACTGCTCTCACACACACTCAAGACTACTAACAGAAGTATTCTATTGTAATGCTGAGATTGGGAATATGTAATGCACAACCACATTATCATAAACAAAAGAGTACTTGCTACAAATAGGTACTTGCTAATACTTAGGAGGCATTGAGTCTGAAAGACTATGTACAGTTGAATCCTTTCAATTCCTTAAATGTAGTTCTCAGAGGAAAACAGACTGGGTTAAAATATACATGTGTTTGCCATATACCAGCAACTCATAACTCCCTACAACTTCAGACAGTAAAAAAAATAATTTCCTCAGTGGTTCTGATAGACAGTTCATGTTGTTCATATGCTATGGGTAAAACTACCCACGGTGTTGTGACACCAACTCACTTTGTCTAGCATCAACTCCCTCTCTTTGTCCACCTCCTCACACCACCCTGTCATGTCGTTCTGAGTCTTCTGGGTCACTGTGACAACCGTCATGGCGTTGTTAGGGGCCTCAGGGAACATTGACTCAAAATCTGCAAACACATGGGGAGAACATGCATGCTCATAAACTATACATGACCATCACACCAAGAGTTATTATGTTTAGTTATTATGCTCATACATGATGTACATTCCTTTAGTGTTTGAGCCCCCTCTACTGGATACATGTAGAATCTCAACATCAATCTCACAAACACTGAAGAGGTAAACACTTTCACCTCTTTTTCCCTATCCATTCCCCATGTAAGATGTGGAAAAAATAAACACATAGACAAAGTATATCAACAAGTTTGAAAGTATAACAATGTGCCAGAAAATGTGTGTAGCATGATCAGAGTGTCTGCTTTTACAGTGCATTTGGAAAGTATTCAGACCCCTTGACTTTAACAACATCTTGCACAGCTGTATTTTCGGGGTTGATCAAATTATTCTCTGCAGATCCTCTCAAGCTCTGTCAGGTTGGATGGATAGCGTCTCTGCACAGGTATTTTCAGGTCTCTCCAGAGATGTTTGATCGGGTTCAAGTCCGGGCTCTGGCTGGGCCACTCAAGAACATTCAGAGACTTGTCCCGAAGCCACTCCTGCATTGTCTTGGCTGTGTGCTTAGGGTCTTTGTCCTGTTGGAAGGTGAACCTTCGCCCCAGTCTGAATTCCTGAGTGCTCTGGAGCAGGTTTTCATCAAGGATCTCCCTGTACTTTGCTCTGTTCATCTTTTCCTCAATCCTGACTAGTCTCCCAGTCCCTGGCACTGAAAGCATCCCCAAAGGATGATGCTGTCACCACCATGGATCAGCGTAGGGATGGTGCCAGGCCAAAGAGTTCAATCTTGGCATCATTAGACCAGACAATCTTGTTTTTCATGGTCAGAGACCTTTAGGTGCCTTTTGGCCAACTCCAAGCGGGCTGCCATGTGCCTTTAATTGAGGTCTGGCCACTCTACCATAAAGGCCTGATTGGTGGAGTGCTGCAGAGATGGTTGTCCTTCTGGAAGATGTCAAAATGATCATCGGGTTCTTGGTCACCTCCCTGACTAAGGCCCCTTCTCTCCCGATTGCTCAGTTTGGCCGGGAGGCCAGCTCTAGGAAGAGTCTTGGTGGTTCCAAATTTCTTCAATTTAAGAATGATGGAGGCCACTGTTCTTGGGGACCTTCAACGCTGCCGACATTTTTTGGTACGCTTCCACAGATCTGTGCCTTAATGAAATACTATCTCGGAGCTCTACGGACAATTCCTTTGACCTCATGGCTTGTTTTTGCTCTGACATACACTGTCAACTGTGGGATCTTATATAGTCAGGTGTGTGCCTTTCCAAAACATTTACAATCAATTGAATTTACCACAGGTGGACTCCAATCAAGTTGAAGAAACATCTCAAGAATGATCAATGGAGCACTTTCGAGTCTCATAGCAAAGGGTCTGAATACTTACGTAAATAAGGTATTTCAGTTTTTATTCGTTTTAATCCATTTTCAAAAATGTATAAAAACTGTTTTTGTTTTGTCATTATGGGGTATTATGTGTAGATTGATGAGGAAAAACATGCATTTAATACATTTTAGAATGAGGATATGTGGAAAAACAGAATGGGTCTGAATACTTCCTGAATGCACTGTATTTTGTGCATTTTTACAGAAAGTAAGACTGCTCACATAGGGCTATATCTGTTTGGTGAAAGGAAAACAATCATATATGTACCTTTCTTCAGCAGCTCAGGGCAAGACTGTATCGCACACTCTACATTGGAGTTATCAAAGTACTGTTCTGCTCGGTTGACTATTTGTTCAGGGGGATCAGCCTCTTTCCCCTAAGACAAACAATCATGGAACGTTGCTCAGAAAACCAAAAACATCCCTGAATATTACACTGCATAATATGCATATGCTTCATTATCACCAGAAGAAATGTCAATTGTGAAACCAACCACACTTACTTGGAACTCGCCGACAAATTGGGCAAGGATGAACTCATGCCTCTCGCTGCTGGAGGGAACAGTCAGCACGTCGGGGACTGTCCGGTGGACTGGGCCTTTAATCTTCTGTTCTGCTGTGCCTTCCAGGTGGCAGTCAAAGCCTGAGTTACCTGGCAGTTGGAAGCGCTGGTCCTGAGGCCCGAACGGACCCATACTATCATCTGGCCAAACTGTCCTGGTTCCTGACAATGAGACATAATTGAACAAGAAGTTGATCCAATTATTGAGCCAATTGATTCACATACCTTCTGAATAACAGACAGTTGGTATATGACGTTCACATTCAGGCAACTTCAGTATCATCATTGTGATTAGATGTCTGCACTTACCAAGGTCAGGGGGTGTGACTGCTACACGAGGCTCATCAGAGCCAGATGATCCAGCACCAGAGAATGTTCTCTGGTTGGTTCCAGCAATCCGCCGGACCAGTACATGAAGCCCTGGCAGGTAAGTCACCAGCCTGGCTCTGCTACAGAGCACCTGAGGAACAGAGAAGGAACATCCCCATCAGGACACACACACGACACAAGCATTAAGTGTGTGTGTGTGACATTGGATACTGATCAAATCTGAAAGTCTCTGTCAAATAGACTTACACTGGCCATCCTGTTGGGCCTCTCCCTCTTCTGTTATTCACTTGCAAAACTGCAAAAGACAAAGTAATAAATTAACCAACTGCATAAATCTCATTGAGATAAATCTCATTAGACACAAAACACTGAAAGTAGGTGCATAAACTGATTATCATCAAGCTAAATAGCTCAAAACAAACAGCAGTTGACTGTCAACAGGCTAACTTGCTGGCTACAAATAATTTGAATCACAATTCAGAATATCCTTACCCCGTAGTACCGTCACTTAGTGCTCATTGACAACTATTTCAGACGACATAGCTGCCACAACATTACATAACAGGGTACAGCAGGACTGTAGGGAATGTTAGCTAGCTAGCCAGCTAATGTTAGCTAACTAAAAAGTGAGAGCTGTGGTCAGATTCTGTTGCAAAAAAAACGTTTACTCCAAATGCTCTTGCAACATGACGTAAAAGATGTTGGGTTCTTAAATGGAATTTGTAGTTCATTTTAATGTTATGGCAAAGACAGTAAGTACTGTATGGTTTCCTGACCATTCCAATCTGAATAGTCTGTGAAGTGTTTGGCACAAGCTTCACAACTATAAATGATACATTCTTCCATGCTCTAAAGTGGAGTGAAGTCCACAGGGTTCCTTCCACCTTCTTCCAGCTATGTTTCCCAACAGCCCAAATGTTTTGCAACAGAATCCAACTAATGAATACACCCCTGCTCGCTAAACTGCAGTACATTTATTTTCAGTTTACATAGGGACGGCAGGTAGCCTAGTGGTTAGAGCTGACAAGGTAAAAATCTGTCGTTCTGCCCCTGAACAAAGCAGTTAACCCAGTGTTCCCCGATAGGCCGTCATTGTAAATAAGAATTTGTTCTTAACTGACTTACCTAGTTAAATAAAGGTTAAATAAAATCATTTTAAAAAATTGGTTTGATATTTGGAGTTTGCTCATCAATAACTCTACGACTGTACCTAAACCACCTGAGCGCCAGTTGACAGGTGGTATATCTGGAATCAGATAACAATAGAGCACAAAATACAGCCTTTTTCCCCTCAGTTTTGTTTACAAAAAGTGACTTATGTGCTGGCTGCTAAGGGATCATCTTAAAAGTGCGATCAGCAAAATCTGGTATTCACAGAACAATTACATTTTAAAATGTTAACTGACTTGCCTAATTAAATAAAGGTTAAATACTTTTAAAAAATGGGTCTTAGTAGTTAGAGCTAAGTAATTAAAATGAGGCCCTATGTAGTGTGTAATCTGCATATAGGGCTAACCCTCCTGAAAGGGAATGTAAAAACGTATATTTTGTTTACATTCAATCCCCAATATTGCACTTTTACGACTGTCCCTAAACCACCTGAGCGCCAGAAATCAGCATAATGTCTCCTTCTCTGTTAAGGAAAGTGCTCTCTAACATCATCTGATTCTCGATATATCCTATCATCATCCTATGACTCCGTCTGAGAGCTATTGACGAGAAAACTCCGAATATCAAAAGTAAAACCAAATTTAATGAGGTGCAAGACAACACAGCTAACGTACTAGCTAGCTCTACGTTAGACGATTTATATTAGTTTAGGCTCTGACAATAAATGTAATATATTTACCTTAAATAAATTCGTTGAAGAATATCCCCTTCTTGCAAACATAAATCAATACAATACGTTGAAAAGATAAATAAGTCTTATCTGTGTTTATCCTTGACCTAACTTTAGCTCGCCTGCCATCTATCTGCTTCACCTTTCGTTGTACACATGCGCGCTTACGTGAGTAAAGACGGGACGCTACGAGCGACCAAAATGGCTTGACGTAACAAGGTTGCAAAAAATAAATAACATCAAAATGCAGAATCATGTTTGCACACTAGATGTCGTTATATCCCTATCAATGAGTGGCAGCATGTACCTACAGATTGATCCCTGCAAAGGCAATTCTAAGGAGAGTTTCAGACAAAAATGAATGTGAAAGTTTTCGTCAGTGTTTCTTGTGGCACTGTAATTAGTGGCTAACCTGTATAATGTATAAAACAATCCTCAAACTCCCGTTCAGATGAGAGCTTTGTACCTGAAGAGCAGTGCTAGAGGTGCCCCTACTGACCCTGGTTCGATTCTAGGCTGTTTCACAACCGTCCGTGATTGGGAGTACCATAGGGCGGCGCACAATTGGCCCAGTGTCGTGCAGGTTAGGATTTGGCAGGGGTAGGCCATCATTGTAAATAAGAATTTGTTCTTAACTGACCTGCCTAGTTAAATATAGGTAAAATATAGAGGTTGCTGTGCTAATGAGGGCATTCGATTAATGAACCGGGTTAACATACATTTTGGAACGTTCTGATTTGAGAAGGGCGGTCTCTCACCACTTTTGCCTGTTCACGCCCGTTAATCAAACTCCCTCAATGTATTTATTTGAGTGCAACCGTTCTGTGGACCAGTCTGTTGAGAACAAATGTTTGTTCTTGAAGTGCAGTCGCATAAACCTTCAAGCGCTATGATGAAACTGGCTCTCATGAGGACCGCCACAGGATAGGAAGACCCAGAGATACCTCTGCTGCAGAGGATAAATTCATTAGAATAACTGCACCTGAGATTGCAGCCCAAATAAATGCTTCACAGAGTTCAAGTACAGACACAGTTCAACATCAACTGTTCAGAGAAGACTGCACGAATAAGGCATTCATGGTCGAATTTCTGCAATGAAACCACTAATAAAGGACACCAATAAGAAGAAAAGACTTCCTTGGGCCAAGAAACACGAGCAATGGACATTAGAACAGTGGAAATCTGTCCTATGGTCCAAATGTGAGATTTTTGGGTCCAACCGCTGTGTCTTTGTGAGACGCAGAGGAGGTGAACGGATGATCTCCATGTGTGTGGTTCCCACAGTGAAGCGTGGAGGAGGAGGAGGTGTGATGGTGTGGGGGTGCTTTGCTGGTGACACTGTCAGTGATTTATTTAGAATTCAAGGCACACTTAACCAGCATGGCTACCACAGCATTCTGCAGCGATATGCCATCCTATCTGGTTTTCGCTTAGTGGGACTATCATTTGATTTTCAACAGGACAATGACCCGAACTCCCGGGTGGTGCAGTGGTCTAAGGCTCACTGCATCGCAGTGCTAGCCGTGCCACCAGAGGTTCTGGGTTCAAGCCCAGGCTCTGTCGCAGCCGGCCGCGACCGGGAGGTCCATGGGGCGACGCACAATTGGCCTAGCATCGTCCGGATTAGGGAGGGTTTGGCCGGCAGGGATATCCTTGTCTCATCGCGCACTAGCAACTCCTGTGTTGGGCCAGACGCAGTGCACGCTGACCAGGTCGCCAGGTGCACGGTGTTTCCTCCGACACATTGGTGCGGCTGGCTTCTGGGTTGGATGTGCATTGTGTCAAGAAGCAGTGCGGCTAGGTTGGGTTGTGTTTCGGAGGACGCATGGCTCTCGACCTTCGCCTCTCCCGAGTCCGTACGGGAGTTGCAGCGATGAAACAAGACTGTAACTACTACAAATTGGATACCACGTAATTGGGGATAAAAAAGGGGGGGGAAAAAATAATTTGAAAAAAAAACCCAGGATAATGACCCAAAACACATCTCCACGCTGTGTAAGAGCTATTTGACCAATAAGGAGAGTGTTGGAGTGCTGCATCAGATGACCTCCACAATCACCCGACCTAAACCCAATTGAGATGGTTTGGGATGAGTTGGATCTCAGAGTGGAGGAAAATGGGCAACAAGTGCTCAGCATATGTGGAAACTCCTTCAAGACTGTTGAAAAAGCATTCCGGGTGAAGCTGGTTGAGAGAATGCCAAGTGTGTGCAAAGCTGTCATCAAGGCAAAGGGTGGCAACTTTGAAGAATCTAAAATATGTTTTGATTTGTTTGACACAATGTAGAAAATAGTCAAAATAAAGAAAAACCGTTGAATGAATAGGTGTGTCTAAACTTTTGAATGAAACTGTATATTTATATATAAAATATTTAATATCTACTCTGCCTGGAAGATGAAGCCGTTTGCATCTGAGAATATTATTCACAATGTGCAAGTAATGAAGAACGTTTATAACAGATATCAAGAGCTTGATATGAAGTAAACTGAAACAAAACTGCTGCATGATGCCAAAGCTGACCTCTACCCCCTACACTGTGAAATTAACTTGCTAGTCATTCAGCCGCTGAAAAGTTGGAAGTTAATTGAAAGGCTGGTCTCCTCCCTCTGTGTCAGAGGGGTCACGATGTTATGGAGTAATGGTCATTATTAGGTGAAAGAGGTTCCACTGAGGACAGAGAGAGGAGAGATAGAGAGAGAAAGAGGAGTGGGAGAAACATAGACAGAGGGACAGAGGGACAGAGGGACAGAGGGACAGAGGGACAGAGGGACAGAGAGAGAGAGAGAGAGAGAGGTAACTAACCTGTGACTGGCCTGTCCAGATTAACCCCATAACCTTGACGCTGGCCCCCTCCACTGCAGGGGCATTGTCATTAAAGCCAGGAGTCACGCTGGGGGTCAGTGCTCTCTCTCATCTCAGAGCGTCCCCATGGACAATTAACCTGACAGGTTGTCACTCTGAGGAGCATAAGTCTTCACTGTGGACCTATAGGTCTCTATAGGTCCCTATAGGATCTCATCCAACTTTAACATTCAGTCTGCAGCAGCTTTCTGTGTGAGGAAACCCAGCTAGCACATTTGGTTCCTTTGAAGTTGTGGGAACGTAAATGTTTGGCTCCCCATTGGTTCTGGAAACAAAGCATTAAAGGGACATTTTTAAAATGTTCAACTTCATGTTCATCAACTCCAGCACCACCCTAACGTCAACATATGTGAAAATGTGTGCGTTTCTATGTTTTACAGTTAAATTGCCTACTAATTGTGTGCTGATTGGTCAATGATGTCATTGGAAACACTTATCTTCCTCTATCTTTTTTACAAAAAAAACATAGAAATGCGCCATTTTCACATATGTCGATGTTGGGTTGGTTCTGGGGATGATGAATATGACGTAAAAACATTTTTAAGATTCCTGACCGGTAAAACAGAAAGTTTGTTAAACGTTCTGAGAATGGAAGTGAACATTCTGGGAATCCTTGTTCTGGGAATGTAAATGTTTAGGTTGCTGGACAGTTCTGAAAACTATCCAACTATGGTCCCCTGAGCGTTTCCTGGGAGGTTTTTTATAAACTTTGTTAGAATGAAAATTATAGGTAATTTGAAGGTAATTAAATAATGTTCTGAGAACATGTTTCAGTAAGACTTTTAACAACACTGCTAGCTTAGGTTAACTGTATTGAACTCCATGCACAGATAGGACACATGGAAATCAGTGGCAGTCAGTGCCGTTTAAGATGATGGAGGATGATACTTTTTTTTATGAGCATGACCTTATTTCTATTAAAGCATGTTGGATGACTGTCATATTTCCCCCCCCCCCCCCCCCCCCCCCCTTGTGTTTTTTATGGAATGTTTTCTTAAAGTTCTAAGAACATGACTTTAAATAGAACCATGAGGAAACCTGATGAAAACATTATGCTGAAGTACTGTAATTCCCACCTACGAAACATATGGTTATCAGCACGATATGTGCTAGCTCGGTATCCTGCACCAATCCCAGAATGTTGTGGGAAGGTTGTATGTAAAATAACCATCGGGCACACTCTTACCAAGCTCTAAGAAACATATGGTTCTCAGAACGTTATGTGATAGCTGGGAATTGACTGTCATCTTTGTAAACCTAATATTTCGCAGATCCATAATGTCATTGTCAATATTGCTAGCATCCAGACCAAATAGCCAATCAACCAGATGCACATTTTACTAGCTGTATACTTAGGCAGCCTAAGAAATAATAAGTACTGACATTATTAACCTTGCGTTTTATTATTCATAATAATGTTCCAGTTATGTGATCATTTTGTTTTATTGATTGTGCCTTATAACAGCCCTAGACCCCTAATCATAAAATCAGCCTTTCTTCACTATATAATTCAATACTCTGCCACAAAAATATGCAGTATACAATTGAAATACACACGAGGGCTTTAGTGTTCTCAAATGTCTTGGTAAAGACCACAGTAGGTGGGAATATGAGGAGCCCTCCCAAAACAGGAAACTGGCAGTGTCAGTATAATGTAACGTAGCCTGTTTTGTGCAGTTTGTATGTGTTTGAATTATATTTAGATTTGACTCATTCAATCTACTGGTCTCTGGTTCTGCCTCACCTGTTGAAAACTCACTGAGGGTCTGAACCTGAAAGGAGGTAACATCCATTCACCTGCATTCACTCACCATGCTCTCCCTCTGACTGAGCAGAGAGAAAGTGACATGGATGTACCGTGCCATTTTGGTCATACTAATTAATTAAACAGATGTAGTTTAAAACAACTCATGCTCTTGTTATATATACTGTTTAAATATATGCTGTGAATACATATGAAAAGAAAGCTAGATTGTTGTTGTTGTACTGAGAGTTGAAGTCAGAAGTTTACATACACCTTCGCCAAATACATTTAAACTCCGTTTTTCACAATTCCTGACATTTAATCCTTGTAAAAATTCCCTGTCTTAGGTCAGTTAGGATCACCACTTTATTTTAAGAATGTGAAATGTCAGAATAATAGTAGAGATAATGATTTATTTCAGCTTTTATTTCTTTCATCACATTCCCAGTGGGTCAGAAGTTTACATACACTCAATTAGTATTTGGTAGCGTTGCCTTTAAATTGTTTAACTTGGGTGAAACGTTTTAGGTAGCCTTCCACAAGCTTCCCACAATAAGTTGGCTGAATTTTGACCCATTCCTCCTGACAGAGCTGGTGTAACTGAGTCAGATTTGTAGGCCTCCTTGCTCGCACACGCCTTTCAGTTCTGCCAACAAATGTACTATAGGATTGAGGTCAGGGCTTTGTGATGGCCACTCCAATACCTTGACTTTGTTGTCCTTAAGCAACTTAAGCAACTTAAGCAACTTAAGCAACTTTGGAAGTATGCTTGGGGTCATTGTCCATTTGGAAGACCCATTTGCGACCAAGCTTTAACTTCCTGACTAATGTCTTGAGATGTTGCTTCAATATATACACATAATTTTCCTACCTCATGATGCCATCTATTTTGTGAAGTGCACCAGTCCCTCCTGCAGCAAAGCAACCCCACAACATGATGCTGCCACCCCCGTGCTTCACGGTTGGGATGGTGTTCTTCGGCTTGCAAGAGTCCCCCTTTTTCCTCCAAACATAACAATGGTCATTATTGTCACGTTCTGACCTTAGTTCTTTTGTATTTTCTTTGTTTTAGTATGGTCAGGGCGTGAGTTGGGTGGGTTATCTATGTTTTGTGTTTCTATGTTGGGTTTTTCGTTTGGCCTGATATGGTTCTAAATCAGAGGCAGGTGTCATCATTGTCTCTGATTGGGAACCACATTTAGGTAGCCTGTTTTCTGTTGTGTTTTGTGGGTGGTTGTCTTCCGTGTCTGTGTGGTCCACACAGAACTGTTTTGGTTTTCGTTTGTTCAATTTATTGTTTTGTATTTCAGTGTTCAGTTTGTTCTATAAAAGTTTCATCATGAACACTGACCACACTGCGCTTCGGTCCTCCTCTCTTTCTCCAGACGAAGATCGTTACAATTATGGCCAAACAGTTCTATTTTTGTTCCATCAGATCAGAGGACATTTCTCCAAAAAGTACAATCTTTGTCCCCATGTGCAGTTGCAAACCGTAGTCTGGCTTTTTTATGGCGGTTTTGGAGCAGTGGCTTCTTCCTTGCTGAGCGGCCTTTCAGGTTATGTCGATATAGGACTCGTTTTACTGTGGATATAGATACTTTCGCACCTGTTTCCTCCAGCATCTTCACAAACTCCTTTGCTGTTGTTCTGGGATTGACTTACACTTTTCGCACCAAAGTACGTTCATCTCTAGGAGACAGAACGCGTCTCCTTCCAGAGCGGTATGACGGCTGCGTGGTCCCATGGTGTTTATACTTGCTCACTATTGTTTGTACAGATGAACGTGGTACCTTCAGGCGTTTGGGAATTGCTCCTATGGATGAACCAGACTTGTGGAGGTCTACAATTTTTTTTCTGAGGTCTTGGCTGATTTCTTTTGATTTTCCCATGATGTCAAGCAAAGAGGCAGTGAATTTGAAGGTATGCCTTGAAATACATCCACAGGTACACCTCCAATTGACTCAAATTATGTCAATTAGCCTATCAGAAGCTTCTAAAGCCATGACATAATTTTCTGGAATTTTTCAATCTGTTTAAAGGCACAGTCAACTTAGTGTATGTAAACTTCTGACCCACTGGAATTGTGATACAGTGAATTATAAGTGAAATAATCTGTCTGTAAACAATTGTTGGAAAAATTACTTGTGTCATGCACAAAGTAGATGTCCTAACCGACTTGCCAAAACTATAGTTTGTTAACAAGAAATTTGTGGAGTGGTTGAAAAACGAGTTTTAATGACTCCGACCTAAGTGTATGTAAACTTCCGACTTCAACTGTATATAAACTTAGTATAATTTCCATTTGAGACTTATCAGCTGAACACCAGGCAAACTGCATGCAAGAGAGTAGGTGGTGAAAATGCTCCGCTTATTACGTCTCTCTGTTCACACAATTACACTTTATTGGCCTTTGCTGAATGTCACCGTTAAAGCCTGAATCGCAGCAGCAAGATGCTTTTGTACCCTTATTCAGCTCAATGGAGTGATACAAATATGGTGTTTGTAAATTGGCTGTCATTAAACTAGGTGTTTCGCAGGAGGTGTGAAACTCACTGCATCCCAAAAGATGCTTTACAATCTGTTACTGTTAAAGAATCTTCATAAAACCTTTTTTTTAATTGCTTGAAATTAAACATATTCCTGACTAATCATATAAACTCATCAAAAAAAGAAACGTCCTCTCACTGTCAACTGCGTTTATTTTCAGCAAACTTAATTAACGTGTAAATATTTGTATGAACATAACAAGATTCAACAACTGAGACAAACTGAACAAGTTCCACAGACATGTGACTAACAGAAATGGAATAATGCACCAGATTTGCCAGTTCTTGCTGTGAGATGTTACCCTACTCTTCCACCAAAGCACCTGCAAGTTCCCGCACATTTCTGGAATGGCCCTAGCCCTCACCCTCCGATCCAACAGGTCCCAGACGTGCTCAATGGGATTGAGATCCGGGCTCTTCGCTGGCCATGGCAGAACACAGACATTCCTGTCTTGCAGGAAATCACACACAGAGCGAGCAGTATGGCTGGTGGCATTGTCATGCTGGAGGGTCATGTCAGGATGAGCCTGCAGGAAGGGTACCACATGAGGGAGGAGGATGTCTTCTCTGTAACGCCCAGCGTTGAGATTGTCTGCAATGACAACAAGTTCAGTCCGATGATGCTGTGACACACCGCATCAGACCATGACGGACCCTCCACCTCCAAATCGATCCCGCTCCAGAGTACAGGCCTCGGTGTAACGCTCATTCCTTTGACGATAAACTTGAATCTGACCATAACCCCTGGTGAGACAAAACCGCGCTTCGTCAGTGAAGAGTACTTTTTGCCAGTCCTGTCTTGTCCAGCGACACTGGGTTTGTGCCCACAGGCGACGTTGTTGCCAGTGATGTCGGGTGAGGACCTGCCTTACAACAGGCCTACAAGCCCTCAGTCCAGCCTCTCTCAGCCTATTGCGGACAGTCTGAGCACTAATGGTGGGATTGTGCATTCCTGGTGTAACTCGGGCAGTTGTTGTTGCCATCCTGTACCTGTCCCGCAGGTGTGATGTTCGGATGTACCAATCCTGTGCAGGTGTTGTTACATGTGGTCTGCCACTGCGAGGATGATCAGCTGTCCTTCCTGTCTCCCCGTAGCACTGTCTTAGGCGTCTCACTGTACGGACATTGCAATTTATTGCCCTGGCCACATCTGCAGTCCTCATGCCTCCTTGCAGCATGCCTAAGGCATGTTCACACAGATGAGAAGGGGCCCTGGGCATCTTTATTTTGGTGTTTTTCAGAGTCAGTAGAACATCCTCTTTAGTGTCCTAAATTTTCATGAATGTGACCTTAATTGCCTACCGTCTGTAATCTGTTAGTGTCTTAACAACCGTTCCACAGGTGCATGTTCATTAATTGTTTATGGTTCATTAAACAAGCATGGGAAACAGTGTCTAAGTCCTTTACAATGAAGATCTGTGGATCTGTGGATCCAAAGTTATTTGGATTTTTACGAATTATCTTTGAAAGACAGGGTCCTGAAAAATGTATGTTTCTTTTTTTGCTGAGTTTATGTTGTAGTAGGGCCTACAGCAGCATGCCCTGAAGTATTTCTAAACATTCCAGCGCATTCCCTTTTTAGCCAGTTGATCGCTTTTTATTTCAAATGAGTAAGCTCTCTCATCTCACACTGACCGACATTTAACACTCTGGAACACACAGATGAGGGAGGCAGTCAGAGCAGGCTGTTGAAGCTCAAGACTAACATCTCAGCACATTTTACACATCGATGGATGGAGTAGCCTAGCAGGCGCTGTTGCTATGATTTATTTTTTAGGGTTTCAGCTAAGAAAGAGCTTGTAAAAAGATTCCAAAACGCTGTGAGCATTCTGATGTCTCTTTGAGGACTTGGTGGGTTATTTTATAATAAGTCCCGTTGCTCCTACATGCAAGCTTAATCTTTATGCTAAATAACCATGTACTGGTTTCATATTATTAATGACAGCTGCATTTGCACACCTTTGAATTGAAGCTCAGTAGTGCAAAATGATGATGCTTCAGTGACTGTCTGGTAATATACAACAGAACTGTAGGCCCCTGTCTCTAAGCATCTAGAGATTACATGAATTGGAAAAACCATGTATAGATCTAACAGAAAGTTGGAAAATACTGTCCTTCTGGACCTTTCTTTTGAAAGGCAACCAGTTATCAGTTCAGTGTTTTTCCATGCTGTGGGAGAAAAATCCCCTCAGAGCAGCAGATGTGTTTTTGACTGAGTGATGTCTTATCTAACCTCTCACTCAACAGCTCTCTTTAGGCCCATACCTGTTGTATTTATTTTGATAGGCTCATTTGGGATCCGTGAGGCATGACGGGGAAATGACTGGTCTGGCTTGTTGCTGGGGAATGAAAACCCCCACATGGATGTATTCATGAAGGAGGAACATGTGTCATCCATTACACTGGATAGGAGTGTGACATTAATGGCTGTCACCAGTTCTTCAGAACACACACAGGATAAAACTGCGTTGACATGAAATGTATGAGAATACAAAAGGTATTTGGAGAGATGTTGAAGATCTACGTCTTTCAGTCATGGGTCATTTTTCAAAGGTCAATAATATTCCTATGGAAAGATGGTTTGAATACCAGTTAGTCATATACCAGATAGTCACTGGAATGGATTTGCTATTCCAGGCAATTAGAAAATAGATGGCTGTAAAAGCCACAGGCAATTAAGCAGACAACACAGTATATCTCTCCATGGCTGATAGGGTTGCAGTATTAACACACATCAATCAGCTAAGAATACAACCCAGAATATTAGCTCTGGAGATTCTGTTGGGATTAACTGAATCAATAGTCTGTGTCTGGGTTTAATTCCTGATTTGATGGGCCTGCATTTAGATTTCATTGATGTCCTCTAAAGTATTGGTAAAAGTAATTAATATAGGAAATAGGCCTGATATATCAGGAGATAAAAACAGAGAGAGTTCACATTAAACAAAACACTCAAGCCATGTGACAATGGAACTCATTATCTTAAGAGTAATGAATAAAGATCATACAAGCAAAATAGGAATCAATTCAAAATAATTTTCAATTGGCATGCATTCAATTGTTTGGTTTGCTTTGACACAATGTGGAAACTGCTGAGGTTAATTGGTTCATTAGCATTGTATAGCGATGGCTGCAATTGCAATTTGAAACACAATTTATCCATGAGTCATTTCCATACATTGAAGTCCATAGAATGACAACGTGACCTTCAATTTCAGGAAACCTCTTTGTATAGGCAGAGGCTATACTTTTTCCTCTGGCCTGTTGAGGGTGCTCTAATATGTAACATTTACTGTAAGCAATAAGCGTTGATTGCTCCACTGCCAGTGCCCAACATCTAATATTTTATCTTTTGCTTCTCAGGTGGAAACTTCTCCATAACTCATCACCCCCTCTGCCAATGGTAACTGGCACTCCCTGCAGAGCAAGAGACATCTTACAGGTACGTCCAGCAAACAAAATGTGTAAAAGAAAACATGTTTATCGGAGCAGTTATTTATCCCAAACATGTTCCTATTTGAGCTTTACCACAGCAGCACATTCTGAGCCATTTTCTTTGTTTCACAATTATGTCAATAGATGCTAGCGTGTTGACATACAACATCCCTCCAGGGGAATATGTTGTTGTTTTTGCCCATGAGAGAATTCCTACTGGGCAAAAACTGGTTGAATCAACATTGTTTCCATGTAATTTCAACAAAAAATATCAACGTGATGACATTGAATCAACATAGAAAACTGTCATCAATATAAGGAAATGTTGTCTCTTTTTCACCAAACTTTTAACATAAATCCAATGACATGGTAACATTTTACGTTGATTTCATGTGAAATTCACGTTAGTTGACAACTCAACCAAACGCATTGAACTGATGTCTGTGCCCGTGTTTGGATCATTTTCCCATCAATGTGTAGCTGTTCCTTTGAGGTATGATTCATCAAATAATTATTATGACTTCTAGAACAATAACCTTCCCTGAAGGCATTTTCAATTGGGTTCTCCCCATGGTAACAAGCACCTCCAAGAATTTACCTTGAAGATAGGCATAGGCAGATGCTTAAACTGACAGATTTTGATGGGGATTTTTTAATGATGTCAAATAGATATAGACTCTTAAGGACTTTTAATCCCAATGGATTAGCTAGTTTCCATAAAACAGCTGCCTGGTTTAGCTGCTGAGTTAGTGCAGTGTTCTTAGCTAGCTAGCTAGCTATGTTGTGCTAGCTAACGAATATGCTAACATTAGGTAGCTAGCTAAACATTTGGCTATGGGGTGGCACTGGCACTATGGGATTATGAAGAGTGAATTAAATGGTTTCTTCGTCATCTTGCTAGGTAGTTACCTAGCTGTGGCCCTCTGGCTAGTATTAACAAGAGCTTTTAACAAAATAGTAACATTAGCGCAGATAGCTTGGAATCTAGATCATAAGCAATAACCACGGAGATGCATTGACAAACAACGCTACTGCCACCTTCTGGTTTGGAGTACTTCCAAGATCTTTGCTGTGTGAACACAAAAGAGATTGACTGCCGACACTGTTCAGACGTGCTAAGACTGGCCTCCCGAGTGGTGCAGTGGTCTAAGGCACTGCATCGCAGTGCTAGCTGTGTCACTAGAGATTCTGGGTTTGAGTCCAGGCTCTGTCGCAGCCGGCCGCGACCGGGAGACCCATGGGGCGGTGCACAATTGGCCCAGTGTCGTCCTGGTTAGGGGAGGGTTTGGCCGGCAGGGATGTCCCATCGCGCACTAGCGACTCCTGTAGCAGGCCGGGTGCAGCGCACGCTGACACGGTCGCCATGTGCACGGTGTTTCCTCCAACACATTATCGTGTGTCTGAGCTTTTAAGATAGTTAGACACGTTAGCTACTCTAACTTGATTGATAGCCTGAAATGGCTTCTTGGTAGCTAGGCGGGGAGACTGGGAGCCTAACTGGGCTAGCGAAAGACAACTTCATGAAATTGCTAGATGACTAGTAATATTACAGAGAAACAACAAAAACAAACACTTTTTTTGTGTCATTTGTTTTTTAACAGGACAAATCTGAGGGGGCACGTACCCTTGTGCCCCCTATGGGCATGACACCTCTGCTATCCCCAACCTTCTCAACTGTCTGTTTGAAGAATATTTAATTAAATAATAGATTCCAAGACAATTGTTGCCTTTAAAGATACCAGTTACTCAGTGTTAAGAGCTTTAAAAGTGCATGGCAGGTAGTTGGTCTTAAAAAATAACCACCGGTCCTGGCAACCCACATTGTGCACATCTGGCAACCAACATTGCGCACACCTGCTCCACATCGTTAAGCACACCTGGACTTCATCACCACCATTCATATAGGCCTCAGTAAGCCTCAGCCATCAGGCAGTATTGGTTTTGGTTACGTTCAGTACGTGGCTCCATCCATGATGATGATGATGATGATGAGGATTATTAAACTCACCTTCTGTACCTGTTTCCTGACTCCCTTTGTATACATTACAAAAAATAAAGTCATGTTAATCAGAAGTATAATGGAAAAATGTTCAACTGTCTCTGTCTGAATTGTCATATCCAGTCAAATCCAGTTTGTGTTTCAACCCAGCACAAGTGACATGTTTGTGACATGTTACACAATTCCCTGTACAGAGAAAATCATAGTCAAGTAAACACTTTCTTTTGGAATGTGAATACTTACTAAAACCTCAGGCATGTTGTTCTTTTCATTGTTTAATTCAGTCATAATTGAATCAGACATTTGGTCTGAGCTAGAGAGCAGGAATTATGTTTTGTATATTGTTCTGACTGTACTAAGAGCATATTTCCCTTTTAAACATTAGAGTACAGCTTGACTGTAATTGCATGAGACACTTGAGGTATACTCTAGAACGGCATGAATATAAGCATGTCTAGTGAGGTGAAACATTGTCCTGTTGAGCTCTTTAAGTAGCAATCACTTTACACTAGAGGACCAAGTATGATCGGTCTTTAATGTGATTTTCTTCTTGTGATTACCTACACTTCCTGTAGCCTAAACTGGAGGTGCTAATTTGAAGTTGATTGCACATGTATCACTCTATAAACAGGGACATGTGATGGAGACACTTCACAAAGCTTCTACGATGTGGTGGGTCACCAGAGTCCAGAACCTTTACTAGTGAGATTTTCCAATGAATACCTTACTACCGAGCCACAAACAGTGAGCCCCATGTAGTCTTTTCAGTTGTCTGTCCACCTCTGTCAAGCAGTTTCCACATCTCATCCATGCTCTGTGTGTAGCTTGGCTCTGTCACTCTGTCCCTCTGCTCTCTTCTCTCATCTTCTCTCTCCATATGCTGGGTCCTCAGGCTACACTGTGCTCATACCTAAAGGCTCTGTCTTCTTTCTCTAGACCCATCTGGTCCCCTCTCTCCCTGTGGCCCTTCAGTTGGGGACCATGCCAACACCTCCCCTGGTTGGCACCCAGTGTCTGGCAGTCCATCTTCCTGTCTCTTAACTCTTGTCTGGAAGCTGTGAATGCCAATCGATGGTATCATTGTCTATATTTTTAATGGTCTTAGTTTGTTGCCAATAGTGTTGGCACCACTGACCTACAGGGTTGGCACTGCCTCAAGAAGCAGGGAATGTAAAACCACAACCATGACCAGCCAACCCCCAAAGAGTGTGTATATTTCTCTCTCCTCAAAAATATAGGGCAGGGATACCCAGCGGCTTAGCATGACCTATCGTAATGTGTCTGTGAGTGAGTGCACTTCAGTGGCGGTCGGTGCCATTTAAGATGAGGGAGTACGATTATTTTTATTTCTATTAAAACATATTGGATGACTGTCATTCATATTTCATTCACCCAGCTCAATGTTACATCGATACGTTTAGGCTACTACATGATACTCAAATTTTCCCTATACCCATCATGAGGTTGCTACAACCTAGTCTACGAATGAAAGTTTACAACGTAGAGATATGTTTTTGTAATCAAGGTGATAGACAGTGACATATTCAATACTGCCTTGCACACTCCAGCTGATCTAGGGTGTATTGGACAAATTCAGTTTCTATTGGACAAATTCAGGTATGTTTATCCTCGTTTCGTTATGTTAAAAAACGTTTTTCAACAGAATCGGCGGAATGAATGCACCTCTGATCACACGCAAACACAGTTCACTTTCATAGCAGCCACATACAAACAGCATGATCACTTTGCTCGTTGTATTCTTTTTCGCATCTACGAGCTCTCCTCCTCTCACCTTTTCCCTTCACATGTGGACCTCATTGCACAACACATCAGCTGTCTGTGACCAGGCGAAAAAACCTTTCCAAGCCAAACCATCTTAACCGCTAACTGCTACACACAGCCTACATCGTTGTCACCATATTTGCTAACGTCATAGTCAACATAGCTACTATAACTAACGCGGTAGTATAAACCTGCTACAATCATGCAGTGCAGTGTACAGTCAGCAAGCAGTTTAGCAGTTACACCAGTGGGCCCTGGTGGCAATAAATTAATAAAACCAAAAGCTTACCTTGACTTGGAAGAGTTTCAGTGTTGGATAGCCATAGCCAGATAGCTAACATAGCATCCCTCTCTGTTTGAGCCGGGTGTTTGAGTATGCTAATCTAGCTATGTGCATTCACTAGCTAAGTAAGTGAAAGTGAAAGTGAAGTGAAAAAACCTCAACAAAATATACCTCTATAATCCATATATAATCTCTCTCTCTCTCTCTCTCTCTCTTGCTTCTCCTTCATTTCTGAATAAATGTATTTATTTAAAACTGTTCAACTATTGTCTTTCTCTCTCTTTGAGTCAACTACTCAACACTTTTTATGCACTTCAGTACTAGCTAGCTATAGTTTATGGTTTCAGAACTAGATTTATTCCCTGATCCTTTGATTGGGTGGACAACATGTCTGCTCATGAAACAAGAGCTCTGATAGGAGCTGTCATAATTACTGTATAAGTTTATGGAAGGGGGTGAGAAACATGAGCCTCCTAGGTTTTGTATTGAAGCCAATGTAACTAGAGGAGAATTCCAAGTCTGTTTTATTCAGGTTTTTGGTGACGAGAATATATTTAGTATAGTTTTATCTAAAAAGGATAATCATTTAATGTTTCATTATTTTTATGAAATTCACTGTGGAGGATGGTCCTCCCCTTCCTCCTCAGAGGAGCCTCCCTTGGTGCCCTTATTTCCTGCTTAACCCACTGTACTATTTTACATACTTTTGCCTTCGTTTTTGGGCCATTTATTCTTTGTGATCTCTCTGGTTGTCTAACACTGACAACAATCCTATCTTTCCTGAGAACATACTAAATCTGTATTTTATCTGAGGATGAAACTATACAGTATCTATAATGAAGGGGTATGAGTATGAAGACTGGTTGGTGGGACACAGAAGGGACATTGGTGTAACAACTCAAAGGAAACAATACCAACTGGGTGTAATCAGAAAAGCATATTTACCCTTTTCACAACTGATCTTTACTGTCGTTCAAAAAAACCTGAGGTCAGCGGAGACTATTTACACTTCCATTATGATCTCCTCCTTGCGTGAGTCAAGAAGTGAACTCCTACGTGAATAGGTTGTATGTCATTCAGTGGTGGAGCATCTGGTTGTGTTTTCAATGTAGACATGTTTACCCATGAGCTCTACCCACAAAGTCAACAGTAGAAACCACTGAATGGTGTGAGAGCCACCAACCAAGCAGATAGTCAGTCCACCACACCCCTTAAACAACGACATCAGTCACGTCTGGCAAAGACTGTACGGAAATGGAATACAGAAGTGGCAACCAGATTGTTACAGTATGGGAATAAAACACATATTACATACCATCTGAGTGGCTTTAGTCTTCACAATTAAATGTTCTTCTGTTGTAAGACCTTTGTCTCAGATCTTCTAATAATAGTAGAAGACCTGAGACAAAAAGGCCTTACACCTTAAGCACATTATGTGCTTAAGGTAATGTACCATTTGACCAATAAATGCTCTTATATCCACTTAAAGCTTGACGTGACTGGTAAAAACACTCAGAACAGAACATTGAAGCCTGCCCAGAGGCTCTGAATCCCATTACCAAGACCGTGTTCATCAAGTCAATCAATGGCCTCAAGACTTCATGTCAACAGGACTCATATGTACCATAGCTACAGGGGCTCTCATATGTGACAACAGCCCCGACAACAAAATCCAGGGACAGAGACAATGCAACTACTAATGGAGCATGCGAGCTGGCTGTTGTACACAAAGACTCTGGCAATGGCAATACCCCGGGGATGAGTTCCCAGTGCTCTTTTTTTCAGCACTCTGACATATTTTTGGCAGCCATCTTGTGATGTAGTAGTGATGTTGGAGATGTTCTTGCTTGGGGTAGAAGATGCTCTTCAAAGAATAGTAGTACTCTATGATGCCAACAGGTCCATTTCAGGCAGGGAAAATCGTGATGAATTACACTCAAGAAGCCAGTCAGGAGAATGTTTTCCACCCCAGTTAACAATGCAACTTGTGGTGGGAAACAAAAAAAAACCTGCGCTTTTCTGATTCAGAATTGAGAGAATTGTATTGCAACCCATGCAAAGGGAGATGTTTTTTTGTCTCACCTTTGATCTGTTAAGCCTACATTTGAATAACCTTAAACATCATGTCACCTCATCTTAGTCCTTGTTTGTTCTTTCTGAGGTAAATGTAGCACTGTACTGTATTGTTCCGGGCCAGGATACTATACACCAACCTTTCCTATAGTGAAGAGGCGATTGGAGGAGAATCTCAATTGCATACTCCTCACATCCTCTCTCCTCGCCTCCTTCTCAATACCCTGTGGGTTTTGATGAGGTGAGGAGAAAGGACACGAGGAGTATGCAATTGAGATTCTCCCTGGGGTGTGTTCAGTGATATTTTTGCATTTGCTGCCTATTCCTGCATTTTTTAGTAAGCTGCTGCACTTGACTTTTTCAGGAATTTGCACTAAAATGGATTAAAGAGTATGACTAAAATGTGTTTTTGGAAGATATGATGGAGGTACCATTAAAATGAACTCGCAAGCCAGCAATCTTCCAGCGAGGTGTGGTTTCTTATTTAGTCCAAATGACCTATTCATTATAATAGCAACATGAATGAATAATAAGAGGATTTCATAACTTTGGGTATGGCTCCAAATGAGAGTCAGCTTGTTTAAACAGTCTACATGGGCCTAATAAACAAATAAACATACACAGTAAAATTGTTTCTTTATGCCACAAAAACATAATTGACTTGGAATTCAATCCAACTTTTTGGAGTAAAACAATGTTTAAGTGGAGCACTTCGGATAATATTCCAAGTTATAACCATATCATTTTTGGGAGTGGGGGGGGGGGGGGGGTCCCCTATACGGATACATTGGGTCTGACATTGAGACTTACAGTACTTATTCTGTGATCTAACTATGGAAATGTCCAAGCACAGATGAAAGAGATCCGAAAAGCTATAGTCTAAAGTGGTTGACAAGGCTATCAGAGTTGCAAACCCAATGTTCCCCTTATTAAAATGAAGCCATCATAGCATCACACACAGCACCAAGATGCCAGGGGGATGATATAATGAGAGTAGTCTGTAACTGACCTCAAACTAACTCTGACAGCACCTCTAACAATAACAGAGAACACTACACAGCATACTATTTTAGTCACAGCAACAGAAGTGCCACAACCAGTTAGGCCTGTGACTTCAACCAATCCCAAATAAAACACAATGACCCCCAAATCTCACGTTAAAGAATGGTTCATAAAGAACTATTCTATTTCAACTCCACGCCTTCAGAGCAGAGTTTCTCGCAGCAGCCTAGCCCGGGTATCCTCAGTTATTCAGATGTGTTGGAAATAATGACCTCCCAGGGTCAAAGTCACAACAGTCGCTGTGCTCACTCTGCTCACTCTGCTCACTCTGCTCACTCTGCTCACTCTGCTCACTCTGCTCACTCTGCTCACTCTGTTATTGTGAAGCATCACTCCCATGCTGAGCGGTTCCAAACAGAGGGTTCTAAGGTTAGGGAGAGAGCCAGGGTATGTCTGTGTGACGGGTCATCACATCACAGCAACCTGTAACACTCTCCATTAGTTCCCATGCCTTCTTATGTAAGTACCTTTATACTGTGTGTGGCTTATGGGTGGACAAAATTGGTTGTCATTTCCTTCCAGGCTATTTTGGTACTGCTTAGGGTAATTATGGAAACGTTGTTAAAATTAAGGTATGTTTTCTGGCTTCATGCTATACACAGAGGAATTGCTAGATTACAGTTTAATCAGAGAATAGAGGTGGTCCCGGACAGGGAGGACATCCCTTCTAGCGAGCGACAACGGACAGACTGTGTCTCATCGCACGTATGACCAGGGTAATGACAGGAAGTGATGAAGCTCCACTTCCTTTCTTACTTCCTTTAATATTTGGTCCCCATGACCTCATAGGACATGCCAGATCCTGACAAATCAGCAGCTCCAGAGAGAGGAAACCACTTCTTACTCCTACACAGAGAGTATTCAACTCATCTGACTATAAGGGGATATAAATAACCTTGCATGTTTGAGACTCAAAGTCACTTACCCCCATATTGTTTTTAAATATGGCAATATGTCTTATGGGTTTCCTGGAATTATGCTTTCTGTTAATGAGCTCTGTATACATCTTTTATATAAATATTACTTCAAGCCAATTCCTTCCCTCCTTCCCCCCCATCCACTCTGGAAATAGAATAGAGGTTCTGAGGGACCTGTGGATCTCTGAAACCAACCAAAATAAAAAAAAATGAAAAATTACATTTACATAAGTATTCAGACCCTTTACTTAGTTCTTTGTTGAAGCACCTTTGGCAGTGATTACAGCCTTGGGTCTTCTTGGGTATGATGCTACAAGCTTGGCACAACTGTATTTCGGGAGTTTCTCCCATTCATCTCTGCAGATCCTCTCAAGCTCTGTAAGGTTGGATGGGAAGCGTCGCTGCACGGCGGTTTTCAGGTCTCTCCAGAGATGTTAGATCGGCTTCAAGCCCGGGCTCTGGCTGGGCCACTCAAGGACATTCAGAGACTTGTCCCGAAGCCACCCCTGGGTTGTCTTTGCTGTGTGCTTAGGGTTGTTGTCCTGTTGGAAGGTGAACCTTCGCCCAAAGTCTGAGGTCCTGAGCGCTCTGGAGCAGGTTTTCATTAAGGATCTCTCTGTACTTTGCTCCATTCATCTTTCCCTCGATCCTGACTAGTCTCCCAGTCCCTGGCACTGAAAGCATTCCCAAAGCATGATGCTGTCACAACCATGGATCAGCGTAGGGATGGTGCCAGGTTTCCTCTAGACGTTTGGCATTTAGGCCAAAGTGTTAAATCTTGGTTTCATCAGACCAGAGAATATTTTTCTCATGGTCTGAGAGTCCTTTAGGTGCCTTTTGGCAAACTCCAAACGGGCTGTCATGTGCCTTTTACTGAGGAGTGGCTTCTGCCTGGCCACTAGCATAAAGTTCTGATTGATGGAGTGCTGCAGAGATGGTTGTCCTTCTGGAAGGTTCTACCATCTCTAAAGAGGACCTCTGGAGCTCTGTCAGAGTGACCATCGGGTTCTTGGTCACCTCCCTGACCAAGGTTAACCACAGATGGACTCCAATCAAGTTGTAGAAACATCTCAAGGATGGTCAATGGAAACAGGATGCACCTGAGCTCAATTTTGAGTATCATAACTTACGTAAATAAGATATTTCTGTTTTAAATTTGTATTACACTTGCAAAATAAAATTCAACCTGTTTTCACTTTATCATTATAGGGTATAGTGTGTAGATTAACGAGCAAAACATTTTATTTAATCCATTGTAGAATACGGCTGTAACGTAACAAAATGTGGAAAAAGTGAAGGGGTATTTGGTATTTTATTAGGATCCCCATTAGCTGTTGCAAAAGCAGCAGCTACTCTTCCTGGGGTCCACACAAAACATGAAACATGACATAATACAGAACATTAATAGACAAGAACAGCTCAAGGACAGAACTAAATACGTAGCCTACATATCAATGCATACACACAAACTATATTGATCAAATAGGGGAGAGGCGTTGTGCTGTGAGGTGTTGCTTTATCTGTTTTTTGAAACCAGGTTTGCCATTTATTTGAGCAATATGAGATGAAATGGAGTTCCATGCAATAATGGCTCTGTATAATACTGTACGCTTTCTTGAATTTGTTCTTGATTTGGGTACTGTGAAAAGACCCCTGGTGACATGTCTGGTGGGGTACGTGTGTGTGTCAGAGCTGTGTGTAAGTTGCCTATGCAAACAATTTGTGATTTTCAACACATTAATGTTTCTTATAAAAAAAGAAGTGATGCAATCAGTCTCTCGACAAATCTTAGCCAAGAGAGACTGGCATGCATAGTATTTATATCAGCCCTCTGATTTTGAAGAACAAGACGTGCCGCTCTGTTCTGGGCCAGCTGCAGCTTAACTCGTTTTTTCCTTGCAGCACTGGGCCACACGACTGGACAATAATCAAGATTAGACAAAACTAGATCCTGCAGAACTTGCTTTTTGGAATGTGGTGTCAAAAAATCAGAGCATCTCTTTATTACAGACAGACCTCTCCCCATCTTTACAACCATTGAATCTATATGTTTTGACCATGACAGTTTACAATCTAAGGTAACACCAAGTAATTTAGTCTCCTCAACTTGTTCAACAGCCACACCATTCATTAGCAGATTCAGCTGAGGTCTAGAACTTAAGAAATGAATTGCTCTTAGTTTTAGAGATGTTCAGGACCAGTTTATTACTGGCCACCCATTCCAAAACAGACTGCAACTTTAAGGGTTTCAGTGACTTCATTAGCTGTGGTTGCTGATGCGTATATGGTTGAATCATCAGCAAACATGGACTCAAAATGCTTTGTTTAATGCCAGTGACAGGTCATTGGTGAAAATAGAAAAGAGTAGAGGGTTTAGAGAGCTGCCCTGCGGTACATCACACTTTATATGTTTGACATTAGAGAAGCTTCCATTAAAGAAAACCCTTTGAGTTCTATTAGATAGATAGCTCTGAATCCACGATATGGCAGAGGTTGAAGAGCCATAACGCATACATTTTTTCAACAACAGGTTATGGTCAATGATATCAAAGGCTGCACTAAAATCTAACAGTACAGCTCCCACAATCTTCCTTTTATCAATTTCTTTCAACCAATCATCAGTCATTTGTGTCAGTGCAGTACATGTTGACTGCCTTTCTCTATAAGCATGCTGAAAGTCTGTTGTTAATTTATTTACAGAGAAACAGCATTGAATTTGGCCAAACACCATTTTTTACAACAGTTTGCTAAGAGCTGGCAGCAAGCTTATAGGTCTGCTGTTAGAACCAATAAAGGCCGCTTTACCACTCTTGGGTATAAAAATTAATTGGCTTCCCTCCAGGCCTGAGGACAAAGACTTTCCTCTAGGCTCAGATTAGCGATATGACAGATAGGAGTGGCTATATAGTCAGCTACCATCCTCAGTAGCTTTCCATCTAAGTTGTCAATGCCAGGAGGTTTGTCATTAATTTGAACAATAATTTTTCCACCTCTCCCTCACTAACTTTACAGAATTGAAACGTGCAATGCTTTTCTTTCATTATTTGTTTTTTTATGCATAAATACGATAGCTCACTGTTCGTTGTTGTAATTTCCTGCCTAAGTTTGCCCACTTTGCCAATGAAGTAATCATTAAAATAATTGGCAACATCAAATAGTTTTGTGATGAATAAGCCATCTGATTCGATGAAAGATGGAATTGAATTTGTCTTTCTGCCCATAATTTAATTTAAAGTCTCCAAAGTTTTTTTCCATCATTCTTTATATCATTGATCTTGGCTTCATAACACAGTTTCTTCTTCTTTTTGTTGAGTTTAGTCACATAATTTCTCAATTTGCAGTAAGTCAGCCAGTCTGATGTGCAGCCAGACTTATTAGCCACTCCTTTTGCCCCATCTCTTTCAACCATGCAGTTTTTCAATTCCTCATCAATCCATGGAGCCTTAACAGTTCTAACAGTCAGTTTCTTGACAGGTGCATGTTCATCAATAACTGGAAGAAGCAATTTCATAAATTCATCAAGTGCAGAGTCTGGATACTCCTCATTAATCACATCAGACTGTCGTGTCTTTGGCTATGCCGGATTAATTGCTATGACATGCTATTCTATAAAATAATTTATCCGTAATTAATATCACCTGATTGAACTAATCATGTAAATGTAATTAACTAGAGAGGGACACCACGAAATAATATTTATAGAGCTGTTATCTTCCGAATAAACTCTTAAAGATGTAGTAATATTTTACATCAATAGCAGTCAACATTAATCGTCATCTTATTCAGTCTCATCTGAAAGTTGTAAATTCTTGCTTGAATTTTTTTAAAGTTGAATCAGCAATACAAAATTGGGTTTAAATATTTATTTACTAAATACCTAACTAAACACTTTTAAGTGTGCCTTTAGAGGCCATGCAATTCAGTACTCATCTATAAAACAAAAGCAATTTCGATCAAAAGAGTCCATATTAACAAAGGAAATTGAAGGACTAACAGTACAGTTAGATAACAATAAAAACGGTACCATAGAAGCACAGAATAAGTTAGAGGAAAACCAAAAAGAAATGGAGGAACTTATTCAAGAAAGATCCAGTGTAATATATTACAAAAATAAAGCGAACTGGATGGAATATGGGGAAAAATGCACCAAATTCTTTTTCAATCTTCAATATAGAAATGCTACCAAAAATAACGTATTAAAACTTGTTACAAATGATGGAGTCACGCATGATTCACCAAATGATATTTTGAAAGAGGAAGTAAAGTACTTTAAGAATATATTTTCGTTTCAGGCTCCTCCATCTCCACTAACTGAAACTAATTGTATGGACTTTTTCCCTAATAATAATGTAAAATTAACATCTGTACAGAAAGACTCATGTGAAGGCCTAATTACAGAGGAGGAACTACTTGATGCAATTGGGGCCTTTAAGGATGGGAAAACTCCAGGACTGGATGGCATACCAGTGGAAGTATACAAACATTTTTTTGATATACTCAAATGACCATTATTAGCTTGTTTTAACCACTCCTATATAAATGATAGATTATCAGACACGCAACAAGAAGGTGTGATATCATTATTACTGAAACAGGACCCAAGTGGTATATATAAAGATCCAGTCCATTTAAAAAATTGGAGACCTCTTACACTTCAGTGTTGTGATGCAAAAATCCTAGCAAAATGCTTGGCGCATAGAATAAAAAAAGTTGTCAGATATTATTCATCCTAATCAGACAGGTTTTTTACATGGACGATACATTGGAGATAATATAAGGCAAGTACTGGAAACAATAGAACACTATGAAATACCGGGGACATCAGGCCTGGTTTTCATAGCTGATTTTGAAAAGGCTTTTGATAAGTACGACTGGAGTTTATATATAAATGCCTAGAATATTTCAGTTTTGGGGAATCTCTTATAAAATGGGTAAAAATTATGTATAGTAACCCTAGGTGTAAAATAGTAAATAATGGCTACATCTCAGAAAGTTTTAAACTATCTAGAGGAGTAAAACAAGGTTGTCCACTATCGGCATATCTATTTATTATTGCCATCGAAATGTTAGCTGTTAAAATTAGATCAAACATTAATATTAAGGGATTAGAAATCCAGGGCCTAAAAACTTTTCATGTTTTCTTTTAAAACCACAACTAGAATCTCTCCACGGCCTCTTAGAGGATCTAGATACATTTGCTATCCTCTCTGGATTAAAACCAAATTATGATAAATGTACCATATTACGTATTGGATCACTAAAAAATACACATTTTACATTGCCATGTAGTTTACCAATTAAATGGTCTGACGGTGATGTGGACATACTCGGTATACAAATCCCAAAAGAAAGAAATGATCTCACTCCAATAAATTTTTATAGAAAGTTAGCAAAAATAGATAAGATCTTGCTACCATGGAAAGGAAAATACCTGTCTATTTGTGGGAAAATCACCCTGATTAACTCTTTAATCATATCACAGTTTACCTATTTGCTTATGGTTTTGCCTACACCTAGTGACCTGCTTTTTAAATTATATGAACAAAAAATATTCAATTTTATTTGGAACGGCAAGCCAGATAAAATTAAAAGGGCCTATTTATATAACAAATATGAATTCGGAGGGCAGAAATTATTAAATATTAAAGCATTAGACCTCTCACTAAAGGCATCAGTCATACAAAAGTTATACTTAAATCCAAACTGGTTCTCTAGTAGATTGGTACGAATGTCTCATCCTATGTTCAAGAAGGGCCTTTTTCCCTTTATTCAGATTACACCTGCTCACTTTCGGTTGCTTGAAAAGGAAATAATCTCCAAAATATCTTTATTTTTTAAACAAGCCTTAGAAAGTTGGTTGCAATTTCAGTTTAATCCACCTGAAAGGACGGAACAAATAGTACAACAAATCTTGTGGTTAAATTCAAATATAGTAATTGATAAAAAAAACTGTATTTATCGAAGAAATGTTTAAAAAAAGTATAATTTTTGTGAATGATATCATAAATAGGACTGGTGGAGTAATGTCACACATGCAGCTAACACAGACATATGGAAATGTCTGCTCTACCCAAAATTACAACCAATTAATTGCAGCATTACCACAAAAATGGAAGAGGCAGGTGGAAGGGGATAAAAGTAAGGAACTTGTATGTCGGCTTTATATTAAAGAACATAAATGGTTAAAGAAAAGTGTGATAAATAAAAACATATACCAATTTCATTTAAGGACCAAAAAACTTACAGCTGTGCCATATAAATTGCAAAATAGTTGGGAAGAGATTTTCGATGTACCCATTCCATGGCACATGGTTTATGAATTGATCCGGCAACGCCGGATTCAAAACTTCGAATTTTTCAATTTAAATTATTGTACAAAATTCTTGCAACTAATAGAATGTTATATATATGGGGGATACAATCTTCCCAGCTCTGTAGATTCTGCTGTGAGGAGGCAGAGTCATTAGACCATTTATTTTGGTATTGTCCGCATGTAGCTCGTTTTTGGTCACAGGTCCAGGAATGGTTGAAGAATTGCAACATTTGCGTAGAACTAACGCTTCAAATAGCAATACTGGGGGATTTGAAAAGCCATAGTCAATCAATCAATAATATAATAATTATTTTAGCAAAAATGTTTATTTTTAATTTACAATCCGTGGAAGCTATGAGAATAGGAAGATTCAAATCTTTTGTGAAGCATCACAGCACAGTTGAAAAATATATGGCAAATAAAAATCCGAAATGGATGATGTTGGAAGATAGATGGGAAAGGTTGAGTGGAGCTGAAGGGTGGGACTAATAACAAGATAAACAATGTAGGGCATACGGGATCTGTGAAATGTGTATAGGTGGGAGCTATTGTGAAATAGCACAGTTACAAGTGGAAATCAAACTGGATGGACAACAGAAATAGAGGAAGGACTAAGAGCAAACAAGAGAGAACTATTATAAAGTAGACTGTGTCTGTAAAATGTGTATAAGATGTATAAATTGAAGGTAAAAACAGAAATGTTTATCAGTTTACTCCAATTGGGGGATCGGTGGTAGGGTTTGCGGGGAATAATAATAAAGGTATACTCTTTAAAAAAAGTATGTATGTCTATGTAGGTATGTGTATGTATATATGTGTATATGAATGCATACGTGAATGGATATATATATTTACCCCAAAAAATATGGGGGATTGGAAATGATGCAGACAATTACATTGGAAGCAACATTCTTTCCGCAATATTAAGCTGATCATTAAGCTGACCCCCCCCCCCACAAAAAAAAAAAAAAAAAAAAAAAAAAAAACCTAACTAATCACATATACACAATTAAATCATAACTTGATTACAAATTGCCGTCATAAAGGAAAACGTCTCTAGCGGGCGGAACAGGTATGACAGCTTGTTACACAAAGGGAAGGGGGCTGGGTTTTAGTGAAAATGCGGGAGACTGGAACAGAGGCGAAGCTGTGCTATCGTAAATACAGTATCTTATGCATTCTAAATTACCGCCCATTTGGAAAAGGAAAATGCAATAAATATTTACTCTGAGCTGCGCTTCAGTAGGTTGGTGGTAGATGGAAGACCGTGTTGCCAAACCGAGTCCTCTGTCCTTTTGAAGAATGTCTCTGGTGGTCACTGGATACGTTGTAGTAACGTCATTGTGTAGTAGACGGGATACTCTGACTGTCCTTCCTAACCTGCGTTTGTAGCAGCCGTTGCTAACTCAACGGCTAGGAGGTATCACTTCTGTAGTGAATACGAGTTCAAAGTTCATACCATTCACAATCAAAGCTCATGCTGATGTTGGCTTAGTCCTGTAGTTTTATCTGAACCATTCTGACATGGGATCGTCACCTTCATATCCTCGGAACAGAAGGTCATATTTTCGTCAATGGCTTATGTAGTGGAGGGAGAGGGGTGTGTCTGAAAAGTTTATAACCCATGTCTCTTCACAGGGGCGGGCCACTGGTTGAGCAGAGGCCCAAACTTATGAAATCCCAAATCTCTCAGTTGGAAGCTAAAATTACATTTAATCTCTTCACAAATAATTTCATATTCAAACATTTGAATTAAACAACAATTCCATGTGAATCCGATACCTATGATGTTTAGACTTTCCACAGTAGAGTTTATGTCATTCTATCATTGATGAGAATGTGTCAGAGGGCAACTGAACGGACATAATATACCTTAAGTACCACTGCATATGTTCAGTTGGTCGGATTACCAGAATATATGTAAAGGCAGTCATTGTTGTTCTCCCCCTTAGACGAGGAGGAGCATGGATAGGACCAAGATGCGGATTGAGGGAAATAAGCCATCTTTTAATGAAAAACAGCAAACAAGAAACAACAAACTACAAAACAACAAATGAGACTAACCTTCAACTGTCCTGTGAGGACACAGGAACAAACACCCACAAAACACCAGTGAAACCCTGGCTGCCTTTGTATGACTCTCAATTAGAGACAAACAATACACACCTGTCTCTAATTGAGAATCATACCAGGCCGAACACAAAACCCCACATAGAAATACAAACATAGACAAACCCACCCAACTCACGCCCTGACCAACTAAAATGAATACAAAACAAAGGAAAACAGGTCAGGAACGTGACAGAACCCCCCCCTTAAGGTGCGAACTCCGGGCGCACCAGCACAAAGTCTAGGGGAGGGTCTGGGTGGGCGTCTGTCCACGGTGGCGGCTCTGGCGGTGGACGAGGTCCCCACCCCACCATAATCAATCCCCGCTTCTTTATCCCCCTCCCAATGACCACCCTCCCACTAACCCCACCTAAATGAAGGGGCAGCACCGGGATAAGGGGCAGCACCGGGATAAGGGGCAGCACCGGGACAAGGGGCAGCACCGGGACAAGGGGCAGCACCGGGACAAGGGGCAGCACCGGGATAAGGGGCAGCACCGGGACAAGGGGCAGCACCGGGACAAGGGGCAGCACCGGGACAAGGGGCAGCACCGGGACAAGGGGCAGCACCGGGACAAGGGGCAGCACCGGGACAAGGGGCAGCACCGGGACAAGGGGCAGCACCGGGATAAGGGGCAGCACCGGGATAAGGGGCGGCAGGTCCTGGCTGAGGGACTCCGGCAGGTCCTGGCTGAGGGACTCCGGCAGGTCCGGGCTGAGTGGCAGCTCCGGACTGTAGGGCAGCTCCGGACTGTAGGGCAGCTCCGGACTGTAGGGCAGCTCCGGACTGTAGGGCAGCTCCGGACTGTACGGCAGCTCCGGACTGTCGGACGTCTCTGGCAGCTCCTGACTGGCGGGCGTCTCTGGCAGCTCCTGACTGGCGGGCGTCTCTGGCAGCTCCTGACTGGCGGGCGTCTCTGGCAGCTCCTGACTGACGGACGGCTCTAGCGGCTCCTGACTGACGGACGGCTCTACTGGCTCGGGACAGACGGGCGGCTCTAATGGCTCGTGGCAGACGGATGACTCAGATGGCGCTGGGCAGACAGATAGCTCAGACGGCGCTGGGCAGACAGATGGCTCAGACGGCGCTGGGCAGACAGATGGCTCAGACGGCGCTGGGCAGACAGATGGCTCAGACGGCGCTGGGCAGACAGATGGCTCAGACGGCGCTGGGCAGACAGATGGCTCAGACGGAGCTGGGCAGACGGGCCGTTCAGGCACCGCTGGGCAGACGGCAGACTCTGGCCGGCTGAGACGCACTATAGGCCTGGTGCGTGGTACCGGAACTGGAGGTACCGGGCTGAGGGCACGCACCTCAGGGCGAGTGCGGGGAACAGGAACAGGGCACACTGGACTCTCGTGGCGCACTCTAGGCCTGGTGCGTGGTACCGGAACTGGAGGTACCGGGCTGAGGGCACGCACCTCAGGGCGAGTGCGGGGAGAAGGAACAGTGCGTCCAGGGCTCTGGAGACGCACAGGAGGCTTGGTGCGTGGTGCCGGAACTGGAGGCACCGGGCTGGAGACACGCACCATAGGGAGAGTACGTGGAAGAGGAACAGGGCTCTGGAGATGCACTGGAAGCCTGGTGCGTGGTGTAGGCACTGGTGGTACTGAGCTGGGGTGGGAAGGTGGCGCCGGATATACCGGACCGTGAAGGAGGACACGTGCTCTTGAGCACCGAGCCTCCCCAACCTTACCAGGTTGAATGGACCCCGTAGCCCTGCCAGTGCGGCGAGGTGGAATAGCCCGCACTGGGCTATGCAGGCGAACCGGGGACACCACCTGTAAGGCTGGTGCCATGTACGCCGGCCCGAGGAGACGTACTGGAGGCCAGATACGTTGGGCCGGCTTCATGGCATCCGGCTCGATGCCCAACCTAGCCCTCCCAGTGCGGCAAGGTGGAATAGCCCGCACTGGGCTAAGCACGCGTACTGGGGACACCGTGCGCTTCACCGCATAACACGGTGTCTGACCAGTACGACGCCCTCTTACTCCACGGCAAGCCCGGGGAGTTGGCTCAGGTATCCAACCCGGCTTCGCCACACTCCCCTTTAGCCCCCCCCCAAGAAATTTTTGGGTGAGCCTCTCGGGCTTCCGTGCTAGCCGCGTACCCTCATACCTGCGCTCCTGGGCTGTGGCTGCCTTCTTCTCCTCCCGAGAGCGGCGATTCTCTCCCACCTTAGCCCAGGGTCCTTCTCCATTGAATATTTGTTCCCAACTCCATTCCTCTTCTCTCCATTGCTTTAGTTCTTTCTCTCTCTCCTCAATCCGCTTGGTCCTGTTGTGGTGGGTGTTTCTGTAAAGGCAGTCATTGTTGTTCTCCCCCTTAGACGAGGAGGAGCATGGATAGGACCAAGATGCGGATTGAGGGAAATAAGCCATCTTTTAATGAAAAACAACAAACAAGAAACAACAAACTACAAAACAACAAATGAGACTAACCTTCAACTGTCCTGTGAGGACACAGGAACAAACACCCACAAAACACCAGTGAAACCCTGGCTGCCTTTGTATGACTCTCAATTAGAGACAAACAATACACACCTGTCTCTAATTGAGAATCATACCAGGCCGAACACAAAACCCCACATAGAAATACAAACATAGACAAACCCACCCAACTCACGCCCTGACCAACTAAAATGAATACAAAACAAAGGAAAACAGGTCAGGAACGTGACAATATAGTTAATTTCCCCCCAACTTCTGATGTTCCCAGAATCTCTATGTTAACCAAAGGGGCTTTCTAATGTCACATCAGTAGAGTAGGGAGAGGGACGGGGGAGGGGGGAAAGAGGTATTTATGACTGTCATAAACCTACCCCCAGGCCAACGTCATGACAAGACCGATAAATCTTTTTAACATTATCCACATAAGAGTCACAGCAAAATCTTTTGTATGATCTCTTATACACTATTTTAGGCCCAGCTGTTGGAAATTTGGCTTTCCTGGATATAGCCACTATATTGTGATCACTGCATCTAATGGGTACGGATACAGTTTAGGAACAAAGTTCTACACTATTAGTAAAAATGTGGATGATCTTGTTTTTTTAAATGTATTTTTGATTGAACCTTTATTTAAATGTTGCTGTAAAGTTGTTCCTGTGGTGTTTGTATACACTGTGGTAGGTTGATTAATAACCTGAATCAGATTACAGGCACTGTTTACAGTAAGAAGCTTCCTCTTGGGCAGACAGCTTGATGAAAACCAGTCAATATTCAGGTTCCCAAGAAAGTAGAACTCTTTGTTTACATCACATACGTTATTAAGCATTTCACACATATTATTTAGATACTGACTGTTAGCACTTGGTGGCCCATAGCAACACCCCTAAAGAAAAGGCTTTAGATGTGCCAAGTGAACCTGCAACCACAACACTTCAATAACACTTGACATTAGATCTTCTCTAAGCATTACGGCTCTGAATATATACAGCAACACCTCCCCCATAAGCATTTCTGTCTTTTCTATAGATGTTATATCCTTGTATTGCTGTATCATTAAATTAATTATCTAAGTGAGTCTCAGAAATGGCTAAAACATTAATATTATCTGATGTTAACAAGTTATTGATTTCATGAACCTTATTTCTAAGGCTAAGCAGGGTTATTTTCAGCCCTTTCCTGGGTCTGAATACTTTCCGAATGCATTGCTTGGATGGTGATATGTACTGTTTGCCAGAACAGCCCCAGAGCTTTGAGGTAAGTTTGTTTCCAAGTATATGAAAACCGTGTTGTGTGTGTTAGTGTGTATCACGACAGACAGTGTTGACCGCAGGGGCGTCAACACCTGAGGGTGTGTTTCACTCATTGAACCGGTTAGCCGGATGACACACTCGGTGGGCATTACCTGCTTTCTGAGCTTCCAAAGTGAGTTCCTGCCTCCACATAAACAAGGAATGGAAAGATGACTTCAGCAAAGCACATAATTATTGTTTGTGGTGTCTGTTTGATGGGTTTGATAGCGCTGCACTGTCTACACTGATACTGGTCTTTCATCTCCAGATAAGACAGCTGCTTCAGGGGGAAAGGACTCACATGGATTAAATTATGTTGCTGCTGTAAAAAAAGGTTATTCCTAGAGCAGCACTGGACCCCCGTGGCACACATTGGCAAAGGGTTGAGCACGTGTGGTGTGCGCTATAAAAAAACAGATAAACGTGTGACATTGGTGTTGGGCTGCGATAGCATCAATAAAGATTTGTTTTGCTTTCATATCAGTATGCAATGACCCATTTTCTCTGGAGATCTTGTCACCTGTTCTTTAAAAAACTAAACAAATGCGTTGTTAATAGGTGAACCATGTGTTGAACAAAAGGAAAGTCTTACTTGAAAATACTACAAAGGCCTAGGTTAGTTCACACTGGATAGTGTGTGAATAAATGAGAAGAGAACTGTTTGCAACTGTCAATTAGCAGGCTCACAATAAGACCTGGGGTGGGAGTCAGTGTTGAGCTGTTCTGCACGTCGGTAAAAATCCACCTGCTGTGTTTCTTGTCCCGAGGCATTGTTTACATTTCAACTAGGTAACACTGAGAAACTTTTCCTAAATCCCTGCTGCCTCAAAGCACTTGAACACAGTTCAAAAAACTGGTCCTTGAAACGTTCCAAGAATATTACTAGACTGGAAAAATATACACCTATTCATCTATGTTAATCCCAAAATGTGTATGAAGGAAAACCACAACACAAGACAGGAAATATTTTCTTATTTTCCAAGCTGCTAAAGTAGGTCTATGGCTCACAGATTTCAGTAGCAAAATCATGGGTAAATATTTTATTTTTGCATTCCATTTTGCCTTCTCACAGGTCTTGTGTTATTTGCTACTCAGTCAGGTGTTTTAGATTAAAATCTGAAAGACTTTGGCACACTTTTGAATACATTCGGAGTAATTCTGAATTGACCGTGAAAAGATTGACCTAAGATTGCATCGATTAGTTTTCCATGTCATACCACACATATATCCATACCATATCCATATCCATATCCATATCCATATCCATACCACATATACATCCCTTGTTTTCCTCTCATGTCACATGTTAAAAAGAGTGAAAAAGGTGTTAAGAAGAGTGAAAAGAAAATTACATTGAAAACCTTGTTTACTCAGTTATATGACCTGCAAGCTGTCGGAGAGGAAAAACACACACACACACACACACACACAGACACATACACACATACATGCGCGCACACGCACACACGCACACACAAGCACGCACACACACGCACACACACACATACAATCTCTTCTGGTTCTGGTCTTATTGCCTGTACGTTGGCAGAAAAACAGAACAAAACTTCAAGGGCAGTCCAAAATATATTATTAGATTCACAAACAACACCACTGTGTTCTCCCAGCCCAGGCTTAAACACTGCAGCAGTATCTGTCTGGAGCAACTGGGGTAAAAGGATACACATCTAAGAATAAGGCCTACTTGCTTGGTTCATCCGTTATAGAGGTGGATCAGATGATTTTGTATCGTTTGTTTATTCGTTCTTTTGTTCATATTTTTCAACCAACATAGAACTGGGAGGTGTCAGGCATCCCACTGTGTCAGACACTTTTAGATGACTTCACCTCATGTCCCTCGACACCCTTGATACACTCCTGTGTCGCTGTGACATTATCAGCATCCAGCCCCTCCTAGGAAACCTCCCTGTCCTGGCACCACAGAGGCACCAGACTCCAGGGGGAAACATCCTTCATGCCTACACAATGTGACAAGTCCCTCTACTTAGAATCACCCAGGGAGAAATGAGAGAGAATTCTGCTACCAGAAAATGAACTTTTGGTCAATGGCTCACATTGACAGTACTTGACATATCTGGGTCTCTGCTGTGGAGAAATACTGGTAGTCATTATTCACAAAAGCTTGGGAACAGGGACCCTGTTGAAACAAACACTTTTATAAAGTAACCAAACATTATTTAAAATTTCTGTTAAACTGTAATTTAACCACCCACCTTCCTCATTCCTGTGTGAGCAAGAGTTAACTTCGAGTAAAAAAAATGCAAAAACAAAACTTTCCTCAGTGTAGTGCAAACTCCAATAGAATGGAGAATGAGTCACATTCAAAAGTATGAAAGTATGTGAAAATAACATTGTTTGACTAAGTTGCTCTTGGCATAGTCTCGGGTATGGTGTGTTGAAAAAGCATGTCTGGGCTTGAAGTAAGGAGGAGACAAGACAAACAGTTGTGTAGGCACTTGGCATGATGCCAACATGGGGGAGTTTTGATAATCACTTAATTGGCTTGATTGTCTGTCTGCACTTTGACCACAAGATGCTCTGTGTGACCATAAATGTGTATAACAAGCACATTTGCATGTTTTACTTAACGTTAGCATTCTCTTCAGTCTCTTCAATGTCTTATTTATTTGAATCTAATCCAAATAACTTTATCACCCAACTGCTGATGCTGTCAAATACAGCAGGGTTGAGTCAGGTGAATAGGTTGACAAACCAGATCTATGAAGTAAACAGAAGGTTCGGATTTAGTCTGCCAAGCCAACCTGTATGTAATATAAATGCAAATATGCACCAATCATAGCTGCTAACCGTGACTCTCCAGACAAATATTATCACTGGAAAATGACTCCACAACAATTGGATGACATTTAGTATGACAGCAGTTGGCATTTCAGAAAGGTGCCCTATATCTTTCATCTCTATAGAGGTATGGCAGCATTCATTCATGTAAATGTATTCATTGGGTGAGCATATATCCTGGTGAAGAAGTATAAAGGCAGTTTATGTTATCATGGAAGTACTACTGAACTCAGCTACCCCACGTTGGCATGATCATAACAAAGTAAACAGGCTTTTTATCTGCTGGAATTGATGATGACATGTTGACAATATCATCAAGGACATTCCTTTGTTAGTAACAGATCCGATTCCTTGTTCCTGTTTTGTAACATGCTATTTCACCCCTTGTCGGAAACAATGTCAGCAATGTTTTTGAGGCCGCAAATTACAAAACAACAACAATGGATGGAGTTACAGAAAGTACAGTATAGAAAGTTTGACTCACAGTACTCCCCTGCTAACACAATCTATAGAATGAGCCACGAGTATTCAAAGCAGTCCTTCTCCGCAGCCATTAAATGCAAACAAGTTTGCCCCCCTCTCGGTCCTCCAACTAATTCTCTTTTGGACAGAGAGAAGAGAGATCTTCTAAAGATCCTGCACAGATATGGTGGGTGTCTCAGGATTAATGATGTTTGCTCTCCTCTCCGGTTCTTTCTGGGAGCTGGTGAATAATACAGAAGGAGAGGTCAGCAGCGAGGGTCGGGTCAGAGCTGCTCTGCTCCCTGGAGCCTGTAGCATGTCTTAGCCCAGACTCACATCCACCCGGGGTATAGGGGGGTTGAGGAGGAAGAGTCAATGGGGGTTTGGGACTCTTGCTTGAATTTGGTGGCAGATGACCTCTGTTCTGTGTGTTACTCTGTGTAGTTGGTGTTAAGAGTGTGTGTGTGTTGGGGAGTGTGTGTCTGTGTATGTGTGCGTAGATGTGGTTGCGTGTGTAAAGCAACCCTGAGGGAGTCTGTGGCATTTTACACACCGATATAGAGAGAGAGGGAGTCAGAGAAGAGAGGGCCGTAGGGCGGGAGGTGTGGAGAGGAATGGGTAAGGAGTGTCACCTTAGGGAGGTCACTTTCACAGAGCTCAAGGTCTACTGCTGCTGAACACCACTGTGAGTATAAAAAGCTGCAGACTAATTGTCTATGACTTCATTCCTCTTTAGGGAAAATGAATGTTAGCGGCAGAAAAAGATGCATTGAATCCCAATGAAAAGATTTCAAATGAAATAAAGCTGGGCCTACATGTATACCCAGACAGCACACATACTGTACATCTCGCCAGCGTCGACCTGACAGTGGTATATCGTTAGTAGACCGTGTTCCGTTTAGAACGTCGGCGGGAGGGTGGCTGTGAGTGTGGGAGGTCGAAATGCATGCGCGCAGCATCGTCACATGGCCGCTCAGCATCACAGAGTCGGCCTTAGATGGTGTAGACATCGACATTGGGACGAGTGTAACAACGCTTGAATAGCTGCTTTCTCTCGATGCATAATCATTCCTCACCCGCAGGGGCATGTTTCACATCTTTTAGGCAAAGCCTACCAATGGATCGTCAAACATTTTCGGCTTGGTTGGCAATGATTTTTATCAGAAAATATGTTTAAAGCCTATAGGCTTAAATAAATGAATAAAATCGCATTTTCTGAATACAGTACTTGTCCCATGCCAATTTAAATGATCAAAATACATTTTTAGGCTTTCAAAACCATGAAACTGATGGGCCATAAACATTTTATTTTGTCTCTAGAGCGACTAGGCAGCATGCAGCTTTGACATGCATCGTCCAAACAGCGACTGAAGGGCGAATGCGATCTAATGTCGACATCTCGGCGACATCTTGCCAATGTACAAACACTCTCTATACTAAATCGGCCTGATGTATCATGTAAAGATAGGGCCGACATCGACGCAATGTACAGTGCATTCGGAAAGTATTCAGACCCTTTGACTTTTTTCCACATTTTGTTAAGTTACAGTCTTATTCTAAAATGGATTAAATAAATAAAAATCCTCATCACACAAAACACAATAATGACAAGGCGAACATTTAAAAAAAAATGTTTGCAGATCTATTAAAAATAAAAAACAGAAATGCTGTATTTACATAAGTATTCAGACCCTTTGCTATGATAGGGGAAATTGAGCTCAGGTGCATCCTGTTTCCATTGATCATCCTTGAGATGTTTCCACAACTTGATTGGAGTCCACCTGGGGTAGATTCAATTGTTGGACATGATTTTGAAAGGCACACACCTGTATATACGTATAAGGTCCCACAGTATAAGGTCCCACAGATAATGCATGTCAGAGTAAAAACCAAGCCATGAGGTCGAAGGAATTGTCTGTAGAGGTCCGAGACAGGATTGTGTCGAGGCACAGATCTGGGGAAGGTTACCAAACAATGTCTGCAGCATTGAAGGTCCCCAAGAACACAGTGGCCTCCATCATTCTTAAATGGAAGAAGTTTGGAACCACCAAGACTCTTCCTAGAGGTGGCCGCACGGCCAAACGGAGCAATCAGGGGTGAAGAGCCTTCGTCAGGGAGGTGACCAAGAACCCGATGGTCACTCTGACAGAGCTCCAGAGTTCCTCTGGGGAGATGGGAGAACCTTTCAGAAGGACAATCATCTCTGTAGCACTCCACCAATCAGTCCTTTAGTGGCCAGACAGAAGGCACATGACAGCCCACTTGGAGTTTGCCAAAAGGCTCTCAGACCATGAGAAACAAGATTCTCTGGTCTGATGAAACCAAGATTTAACACTTTTTGGCCTAAATGCCAAGCATCACATCTGGAGGAAGCCTGGCACCTTCCCTATGGTGAAGCATGGTGGTAGCAGCATCGTGCTGTGGGATGTTTTTCAGAGGCAGGGACTTGGAGACTAGTCAGGATCAAAGGAAAGATGAACGGAGCAAAGTACAGAGAGATCCTAGATGAAAACCTGCTCCAGAGCGCTCAGGACCTCAGACTTTGGGCGAAGGTTCACCTTCAACATGACAACGACGCTAAGCACACAGCCAAGACAACGCAGGAGTGACTTCGGGACAAGTCTCTGAATGTCCTTGAGTGGCCCAGCCAGAGCCTGGACTTGAACCTGATCAAACATCTCTGGAGAGACCTGAAAATAGCTGTGCAGCGACGCTCCCCATCCAACCTGACAGAGCTTGAGAGGATCTGCAGAGAAGAATGGGAGAAATTCCCCAAATACAGGTGTGCCAAGCTTGTAGCGTCATACCCAAGAAGAGTCAAGGCTGTAATCGCTGCCAAAGGTGCTTCAACAAAGTACTGAGTAAAGGGTCTGAATACTTATGTAAGTGTGATATTTCTGTTTTTTATTTTGTATAAACGTGCAAAAAATTTAAGAAAACAGTTTTTGCTTTGTCATTATGGGGTATTGTGTGTAGATTGATAATAAAATAAAAACAAGTTAAACCATTTTAGAATAAGGCTGTAACGTAACAAAATGTGGAAAAAGTAAAGCGGTCTGAATACCTTCTGAATGCACTGTATGTGTGCTATCTGGGTACAGCTTTACTCTAGTCTAGCATTCAATTAAAATTGAACGAATATGATTTTTTTAGTTCTTTCTAGTTTGTGATTCTGCTGATGGCTAACCATATGTTTCACTCAACTGTTATAACACAGGCTTAATCTTCACAGCACTCCTGCAAATTCCATTCTATATGCAAGTGCATTTGATTTCACTCATCAAAGGGAACATCACTTTAAAGTGCTGAAATTCTATACAATTATCAGCTGCAGCATACGAGGTCAGTTCTGACTTGTTTCACAGGGATTGATGGAATTGATTTTTCACGGCGCGTGCACTGCCTGCTTTTCTCTAAAAATGATTTAATTCTGTATATTTTCCCTGGAACAAGTTATGTCAAAGCTACTGCAGTCTCCACTATGAGCTCATAATAAAGTTGAAAGCGTCTCTGAGCAGTCTAGACTCCAACGTTTTGCTTTAGTTTCCCAAGACTGTGAGCTGCTGACCATTAGAACATGTATTTTATTTAGTAGCTGCTAAAGTTGGCCAAGCGCATGAAAGAACTGCAATGAGAGCAACAACTTTAACACTTCCTCGATGACTTAACTGGCTGGCTAACTGGTTCCAAGTCAGCTTACTGTAAAATAAATTATCAAAGAAACCTCACTGGCACTCGGAATTGTCTAAGACCCAAAACAAACAACTGCATGCATGGAACCCACATTAACTAACTTGTTTGAGCGCTCTTTTTCATTCTCTCTCTCTGGAGGCAAGAAGAGACAGTGGCAAGATGATACTTAAGCAACAAAGGAACATTCAATATCTTCTTATTCACACAGCAAATGTAGAAACAGTGAGACTGGCCACCTCAAATTATTCAAACGTTTCTCACCACAGCAAGGCTGTCACTAGAGTACATGTCCTGTACAGTAACTATTGTTGGTCTTACCTCACTATCTTCCTGATGAAAGTTTCAGATGTTATTGAACGGATGACTACAATAGAAAGCTCACAGCAGAGAGCCAGAGATGAGCAGAAAAATGGAAGTGTGTTAATGTACCAGGCAGCCTCTTTGATACCGTATCACTAACCGTGTTTGAAAACAAAGAACGTTCATGTACACTTCAGACAGACATTTTGCATCCTTAGAGATGCTCAACCACCATTCCTCAAGGCTCCACACACACCTGCAATATCATTTACAATGATGGGCGGACAGGGACACAAACACTTCTGAAAATCAGTCAGTATGATTGTGTTTACATGCTCCACTGAATCTGTAGTGTGTGTATGACATAACAGCATTTCTGAATGGTGTTTTAGTGTAACTTCAAAGTGTTGCTGATGTACGATGACTGTCATTCCCTGACTCTCAGCATATCATAACTGATCTGTGGTTTGTCTGTGGATAGATAGGGAGAAGTGGGGGATGAGATGAATAGAGGAATATTACTTCACTTGGCCCAGCTGGTGATAAAACATCTGCTTGTAGACATAACAGACGGGTTTTGTTGCCGTCTTTTCTCATTTCCTGTCACTTGTCATCTCTTCTGCTGTAAAGCTCTGTTTCTAATGCATAGGTTTTATAGATGTTGTATGTCTATGTCTAACCTAATTATGAGCTCAATGTGTTGTAATTTACTGTATCAGCTGAGTGTTTAATTAATGTATTATGTGTTAATCTAGACTTCATGTGAGATTTCTGGACAAACCAGTTCAAGGTCTCTATGTTAGCCCCTTGCTAAGCTTCATTCATCTCGGAAACATACAGTATAATTTCAGGAATAGAAAGACATTGAGAAGGCCGAGGTAGCCTAGCCTACTGATTTATCTTCACATCTCTAAATGTATTCTCCCATTCAATAGATAACCATCACCAGAGTAATTTCATTTTAACGACATCGGATAGCCTGGCCCCTGTGTTTGATAGAACAGCAGCCTCAGCTTGATGGGAATGTGCTGACATTCAGTCTGACTCCAAAATGGCACCCTGTTCCTGGCACCCTATTCCCTATATAGTACACTACATTTGACCAGGTCCCTATGGGCCCTGCTGAAAAGTCGTGCACTATATAGGGAACAGGGCGCTGGTCAAAAGTAGTGCACTATATAGGAAACAGGGTGCCATTTGGGATGGACCCATAGTGATGATAAAGCTAGTCTGGAAGGCCTGTGATAACTCTGTTAGCCTTGGCATTGATTTACTGGAGGTCTACTCTACAGCATTATTACATTGTCCCATGATTGAACATTTATATTTGGCCTGTCTAGATAGGCTAGCCAACTTTGTATCAATGTGGAGAGAGAGATGGTGCTTTGTCTCGGTAATGTTGCTACAAATTGAGTGTAGTGGTACCGTAGCATTCATGTGGGTTCGCCCAGCAGTCCAAAAGGCTGACCACTGTGTTGTAATTGTAATTGACCATACTCCCAGGTTATTCTTGGCAGGATACGAATGGGGTCCATCACAACGGGCCTATCTGATGCTAACTATTATACACTGACAGCTGGCAATCAGCTGGACTGAGAGTGTGGTATGTTAGTGTGGTATGTTGGTACGTCTGGGGATATGACATGTCTGAAATGTGGTGTGTGACCCATACAGAACACTCTGTTGTCATCAAAAATCAAATTAAAAGGGGAACAACCCAGGATTTTACGAATGACAAGGTAGTTCCAGCTCCCTATCAGTAGTAACGTTTATGTTTGATTACCCACAGCAATGGGAGGGATCGTGATTGGTTGCCATGGAGGCAACTCAAGAGTGAGTTTCTGTCAACCATTTTGTTTCGAGGATTTCTCTCCCATTATTTTCCCTCTGAGTGACCTGAGGCTGAATCAAGGCTTTGACATGGCAGGACTGGAGCCAATGTCTGCTGTACCATGAGCTCTGACAATGTTTTTTCCCCCTTCAGAATTAGAAATCAGTGGAAAAAGTGAAATATCCCAATCAAGAATTCATGTCTATCAGTGTGTGACAGAGAATGAGAGAGCAAGAGAACTAAGAGTTTTGCTTAGAGATTCTCTTTCATGGCCTCTGTGGTACAGGATCAAGGCTGAAGGAGCAGCACTGCTGACTAGGAACCTGGCTGTGATCTCTCCTGTCTCCTCAAAGACTGACAGGGTCACAGGGTGCCACTGGAGGTTGTGCATTGACTGGGGTTTGGTGCTGTAATGTTTTGATATAGTGAACTAATTGATTTTCCTGTCAGCATCAAAACATTTACTTCTTTGAAGAACGATCCTTCTTATGTGATCATTATTAAGGAGCTTTTCTTCATTCAATTTTAAAAAAACTGAATACCGTGTGACTTTATTCCACAGAATGAGATGGAAGTGAATGGAAGTGACTCCAGATGTGCTGCTATGGTTGAACGGAATTGGCTGAATCATCACCTCATTATCCCATAAATGAGTAAGGGATGAATAGAGCTGTAAAGCTTTCCAGAAATAGAAACATGGTTGTCGTTCGATAGGTAATTACTGCTTGGGGAATTAGAGGAGCAAGTCTGCTGTTTAACCTGAAACCCTGGGTAATAAGTGGATGAAGAAACGACTCCTCGGAGTGTATTCTTTACTCTACTAAGAATGGTGAAGCCGTATTTCAACTTAACAAGTTGTCTCTGCTTCCTGAAAGAAGCAAAAACTATTAGGGGTACTGGAAATAAACAATTCACGACAAGATTGCGAAACGTGGTATATGGAGAACGAAATGCTATGTGGCCAGAGATAAGCAGCCACCACAAAATGTATATATAGTTGATTTTTAAAATAACGTGTTAATTAGACCATGCTTGTAAATAGAATATTTGATTGGCTGTGTATGCATGCAGCTATGGTTTGTTCGTTTTTTTATGCTACTGTAAAAGCAGCTGCTAAAACCGTTTCTTCTGACTTAAATAAACATTTCACCAGTACCACAGAAACCTTTTTACAGACACTTAGCAGTGTTGGGTATGGCTTGGTGTTAGGAAGGTGACGGTGCAGGTTGGTTTGTTCACTGGACAGTGACCCACAGCTCAGGTGACAGATGACATGAGCACACGGGTACTTGTCAAGACACACAACACTTGCAGATCCCCATGTCTGCATGACTCTCTCATCAGTGATGGTGTCTCAGGACCTGCCACATTACATGGCACAACATCAACATCACGCTAGGTTCATAGGGAGTCAGAGAGTAACACAGAAATTCATCACCTCAGAGATTTGTACAGTAAATACAAGCTGGCATCATCAAATAATGTACCTGTTAACTTCTGATGTATCTGTTCACACATTTAGATTTGTGTTTACATGTTGTCACTGAAACTGTTGCTTTGCTATTTCACCTTCCAGTGAACAGCTCAGGTTTGCTACTTTTGTGGCACAAAGTACAATGGTTACAGAAAGGGGAAATATACAATTATTATTGCTTAGTATTTCTTTATGAATGCTAATCATGGTTAAGTAGTCCATCAGTGTACAACCAGTACAACATGAGCATTTGCCTAATAACCAAGTGAACTGAGCTGGAAATAACTCTATGGCTTTAATTGGCCTGAATATGAATGAGTTGCAAGGTAAATTGCTCACAAAAGGGAATCCATAATGGTTCATTAGAGTTAGATAAGATTGCAATACCTGAACCAAAAAGAAACAGGAGAAAAAGGGAAAATATTAAGGATGTGAGGATTAACTGTGTGAACATAAACAACAACACGTGCACCTGTGATAACATGAAACAACATTCAAATGCCACAAAACCCACCCACAAATTCAGACTATCAATCAAAAGAGGTCCACCTCCTGATGATTTTAAGCATTCAGTATTCATTCCCCTTCCACCAAAATACTCTCTGGCTGTGAATCCACCACAGGGGCACAGGCTTGGGGCACACGAGGTGACAGAAGTTACGCCTGTAAAGTCTCGCTGTGCCCGCCCCCAGCACCTCTACAGTATACTGTGACTTCACAACCTTAACTGGGGCTGAGTGACGAAGATGCAGCCTGACAGCATGGTGGGAATCTTAGAATTGGTGCCCACAGAAATGTCATTTTTCTTTTTCATCCCATTTTTATTTAACTTCCCAGCACAGCCTCGCATGGGTTGGCCGGCAGCTAGGCTGGTCAGCTGACATAGCGTGCCACTGTGGTGGTGAGGGGTGACAGTGGTGGTTTAACTGTATGACTGTGTGGCAGTCTTTAGAACAAGGTTAAGATCATTGAATGGCATACTGTGAAAATGAAATGATCTGACTATCAGGTCAGGATGTTGTTAATAACTACCTACATTTGCAGTGGTTCCATTTCTCTTTATATATTTTTTTACTCTTACCCCTTTTTCTCCCCAATTGGTAGTTACAGACTTGTCCCGACACTGCAACTCCCCTACGGACTCAGGAGAGGCGAAGGTCGAGAGCCATGCATCCTCAGAAACACAACCCTGCCAAGCCTCACTGCTTCTTGACACACTGCTCACTTAACACAGAAGCCAGCTGCACCAACGTGTCAGAGGAAACACCGTCCAGCTGGCAACCGAAGTCAGCTTGCAGGTGCCAGGCCCGCCACAAGGAGTCACTAGATCACGATGGGACAAGGAAAACCCGGCTGGCCAAACCGTCCCCTAACCCAGACTACGCTGGGCCAATTGCGCACCGCCTCATGAGTCTCCCAGTCAGGGCCGGCTTTGACACAGCCTGGGATCAAACCCGGGTCTGTAGTGACGCCTTAGACTGCTGTGCACTCGGGAAGCCCACCTTCTCTCTTTGAATGAGAGAGAAAAAAGGAAAGGCAGAGCGTTGTTCTCCTTTTCTCACAACAGAGTCATTGCATCCAAACACAAGGCAATGTTTAATTCACCAATTAGAATGCATGACCATAAGAACACGTTGCCCCTTAGGTTTGTGAAATGTTGTTTTCATGGTTCTGCAGCTGGGTGAACTCGTGTGGAGCAGTTTGAGCGTCAACAACAACAACAAAAAAATCATGAAAATGTATGCACTCGCATAAGTCACACTGGATGAGAGCGTCTGCTAAATTACTAAAATGTAAATGTAAAATGTGTGGTGTAACATTCTTATTTGTCTGACATTCTTAAATTAAATGCTCTACAACAACTGTAAGAACTTATGAAACCACAGTCCAGTGAGGTTGTGTCCTTGAGGTGTTTCACAAGTCAAATGTAAGCGAGAAAATACACTATGTCAGCTTCCACTGATGTCTCTTCAACACTCTCACACCCCAACACTCTCTGTCAGTACAACAGATGACTGTGAGTTGGGTGTTATACAAGCGCAAGAACACTGTCATGTAAATAATAACTTCTGACTCTTTTCTTTCTTCAACAATATGGCATGAAGAGCTTGCAAAACTTTTGGATAAAAATCCATACTTATTTAATTCAAATGAACTTTAAATACACAATTAGCATACATACTAGGTAGGATCCCTTAGTTGGCTGTGAATTTTCGTTTTAAGCCAAACATTTCAAGTCAGCGGAGCCAAACCTTCATTACGAAGTCTGTATTTACCCCCATTCAACGATGCCTGTTGAGGAAAATAAACATGACATTGTACAATCCGAACTGTGATTGTCTGTATCAGAGCAACCCTGCCCAGGGCCATTTCTGTGGAAGTACAAGCTGTATTCAGCATCCAGCATCTCTGCTTGCACACAGGTTAAACAGGAAATCATTGCCGGTATTCTTCTCTTTGTCTGGGAGGGTGTCAGCACAGGCTGCTTTGTATGGACTCAGCTAGGTGCCTGTTGAAGGTGGGTCCCCCACATTGAGCTGCTTCCCAGCCGGGTCCTGGCATCAAACAGAGAACCAAGACAAAAAAAAAAAAAAAGCTTTGTCCTCAATAGCACCCTATTCCCTGTATAGTGCATTACTTTTGACCAAGGCCCATGGGGCTCTGGTTGGAAGTAGTGCACTACATAGAGAATATAGTGCCATTTGGGCAAAGACAAAGAAAGGATCTCACTCGTCTGAAGAAGTGACTGGTGGGAAATTCATTCAGCAGACACCCTTATCCAGAGTAACTTACAGAAGGTGCATTCAACTAAGGTAGATAAACAAGAACATATCACATTCATAGCAAGAGAAATTTATTTTGTAACCGTTACTCAGAATGTTAGCGTAGTTGAAGTGATATGTTGGTTTATTCACTATGTTGGATTGCTTTTAACATAATTGCTGACATTTTTAAAACATTTGAGAAAAAAACAAAACATAATTCCATGTGATTGATAAGGGCTAATAATAATTTTTTGTTGCAATCTTCAGTTGGCTCCTCTTTGCTATTGAGAGGTGTGAAAAATTATTATTGTGATATAATGCTTACTTAATTGAGAATGTATAGCAGTTGAACATAGAATCAATGACTGAAAAATACACCTTTTCTATGTCTGGAAAGATGTATTTTCAACATCTGGAAAATATTTAATTCAGCACCTAAAATGCACCTGATTTCAACGTCTGGAATTTTACATAGGAAATCAACTAAGCAGATACCCGATGCTGCTCACCTGCAAAATCCAAACGGACAGCAGTTTCTTTATGGGAAGAAAGGTCTGCTCACAAAGGAGGCACATGCTCACAATCGAATTTTCCTTTGACATTCTTCTGCCTTTGCGGCTGTATTATTGCAGATTTAGGTGGCTGACATTGGTAGCAGGTCGGCTTTAATAAAGGTTGGGAATAATTCCTGGTGCCAGTGTTATCAAAGCCATGTGTATCCGTTGGGCTCCCGAGTGGCGCAGCGGTCTAAGGCACTGCATCTCAGTGCTAGAGGTGTCATTACAGACACCCTGGTTTTTATTCCAGGCTGTATCACAACCGGCCGTGATCGGGAGTCCCATAGGGTGGCGCACAACTGGCCCAGCGCTGTCCGGGTTTGGCCGGTGTAGGCCATCATTGTAAATAGGAATGTGTTCTTAACTGTCTTGCTTAGTTAATTTTTTTTTAAATAAAACATTTATCTGTGAGTGAGCAGCCTCTCCCATTGTCACACTTTCAATTGAAAATGGAAAACAGAAAGGTGTTGGGAATAACTCACTCCAGCTGGGAACAAAACCTTTCTGAAACTTTGCAAAGTCACACAGATATTCAAAAAGACACAAAACACACTGCATCCCTTAATAAAACACAGAATCTACTGGTTTAGCAACTTTAAAGCAAAATTGTACCATAGCCCACATCATTTTTTTTACAGTTACTATAGAATTCTGCAGTAAACTGTAGTATACTATAAAATACTATAATTCACACTCTAGTAGCCTTAGATTATGTGTAGTACTTGTATAGTAGAATTTTGTAGTATCCCTTGACCGTGTAGTGCTTACTATTGTAAAGGCAGTCAATGTTGTTCTCCTCCTCAAACGAGGAGGAGCATGGATAGGACCAAGATGCGGATTGAGGGAAATAAGCCATCTTTTAATGAAAACAGCAAAACAATACACTACAAAACTACAAAACAAGAAATGAGACTAACCTTCAACTGTCCTGTGAGGACACAGGAACAAACACCCACAAAAGCCTACTGCCTATGGCTACCTTAAATCTGGCTCCCAATCAGAGACAAATGAATGACAGCTGTCTCTGATTGAGACCCAATCTAGGCAGCCATAGACATAACTAGACAACCTAACAAACACTATCCCATACACATACAACACCCATGGACTAACCAAACACCCACAACATACAATGCCCACCCCAACTCACGCCCTGACCAACTAAACATAATCAAAATAACATAAAAATAGGTCAGGAACGTGACAACTATAGAATCTTGCAGTATACTGTAGAATATTATCCCTTGACCGTGTAGTGCTTACTGTGGAATATATATATTATACAGTGTATACTGTAGAATACTATACTACACACTGTAGTATCCATTGATTATGTAGTGCTGTAGTGATTATGTAGTGCTAGAATATTGCAGTATACACTCGAAAAGGCTTCTTCGGCTGTTCCCATAGGATAACCCTTTTTGGTTCCAGGTAAAACTATTTTGGGTTCCATGTAGAACCCTCTGTGTAAAGGGTTCTACATGGAACCAAAAGGGTTCTGCCTAGAACCAAAAAGGTTTATCCTACAGGGACAGCTGAAGAACCCTTTTAGGTTCCAGATAGTACCTTTTACTGTAGAATACTAAACTCCACAATGTAGTATCTCTCAATCGTGTATTGCTTACTATAGCATTTTGTAGTATACTGTAGAATACTATATTATACACTGTAGTATCCCTCGATCATGTAGTGCTTACTATAGGATCTTTCAGTATCCATTCAGAGTCTGGTCCTACCGACCTACAGGTTATGGAAAATGTGCTATTTTTGTATTTGTCCAGTAGGTTTCCTCAAGGAGAAAGCCCCCACTATGTCCCCCTATGTCAAAGATAATAAAACAAAAACACTACAGTAAATACTACAGTAATGTCAGCAAAACACTACAGTAAATACTATAGTATACAACAGTAATATCCGCAAAAACAGTATAGTAAATACTACACTACAGTCATGTTGCCAAAGACTCCAGACACCCAATCAATAGACTGTTCACTCTGCTACCGTCTGGCAAACGGTCCCGGAGCATCGGCTATCAGACCAACAGGCTCAGAGACAGCGTCTACCCTCAAGCCATAAGACTGCTAAATAGCCGTAAGACTGCTAAATAGTTCATTAATGGTTACCCGATCTTGCACTGATTCTATGCACAAGACTATATATACACGCTGACACACACACTACACTTGCCCTTGCACTCTCACACAAAACCCATACAGATTCACATACACTACATATGCATACACGCACACACACAGACACACACACACACACAAATATATGCACACACACGCACACATTATTTTGATGGGGTGTCCACAAACTTTTATAAATATAGTGTACCATGTGACTAACAACATGTAAATGCTTGACTCATTAAAACTGCACTGAATCTGTGTTATTAGAGAGAGAGAGAGTTAGCCATTGTTTCCGTAAACTACAATGGTGTCCTCTATCTTGGTAGGCTACATTTACCCCGAGATGCTGTCTCAAACGGCCACCTTCTAGCTTGGTTACAGATGACAACAAAGACTATTCTGTGTCAGAATCCCTGTGTGTTCCACAGAATGTGTTCCGACCACAATGGAGGCTCTCGGGGAGGAAGAAACTGCAAGAATCTGTAATCGAAAAGTTCAAATTTTTGGCAAGGCCTACTATGTAGCCTGACAGAAAAGCAATCAGAGTGTGAAAGAAGCTTGAGTCATAGCTTTCCTCAGAGAAAGAAACAGTTTAACTCACTCTTATCTAGCTGACTGTGCTTGAAGTCACTCCATTACTATGCAAGACCATGTTTCTTTACAGTGAAGACCACCATAGAAAGAAACTATTACAGCATCGGGCCCTTCGCTAACAAATTCGCTAATACAGCAACACTCCATCACCACACCAGAATAATGTTATTGAGTGATATTTGTTATTTCGAAATACTGTATTATCATAAAGGACTCATAACATAGCATTATGTAGCTACTGTACACAGTGTACTCTACTGTACTTGCCCTACATGTTGCACTTCTTCAAGGCGAGATATCATCTTTTCTACCTGCTACCACAGATACCCCAGCGCTGATTATAATTCCTTTCAGGTCGGGATTAAGATGAGTCTGCTGAGTCTCCTGTTGTGTTTGCTTCAGGACAATATGGGAGCATAGTGAGGGAGGCGCTCCCCTCTCAGCAGGCATGCACAACTTCAGCTGTATTCATCACTCTCAAGGTTATTGATATGCATTGCAGACAAACATCACAGTGGCTTCAGCACTACAGTCAGTGAAAGAAAGTGCAACCCTTCAACCCCTTTAAAGTGGTTATAAACATAAAAAGCAAAGAAATAAAAGTGTTGAGGCTAATCCAGACAGCTCCTTCAATGTCCAATGAACACAAATAAAACGAACAGGAATACATTATAAGTTCCAAAGGATCCCAAAGTTATATATATTTTTTTACATTTTAGATTATCCTCTGATTTACTGTAAAAAAAACAACAACAAAACATTGCAATTACAATAGGTTCTTTAATATCATTTCTCATAAATGGTGTAAAGTACTTAAGTAAACATACCTTCAATTAATACTTAAGTAGTTTTTGGGGTATCTGTACTTCACTTTACTATTTATACTTTTGACAACTTTTACTTCACTACATTCCTAAGACAATAATGTACTTTTTACTCCATACATATTCCCTGACACCCAAAAGTACCCATTACATTTTTTTTTAGCTTAGCATGACAGGAAAATGCTCCAATTCACACCTACTGTATTAAGAGAACATCCCTGGTCATCGCTACTGCCTCTGATCTGGAGGACTCACTAAACACAAATGCTTATTTTGTAAATTATGTCTGAGTGTTGGAGTGTGCCTCTGGCTATCCTTAAATAAAAAACACGAAAATGGTTCCGTCTGGTTTGCTTATTATAAGGAATTTTAAATCATTTATACTTTTACTTTTGATACTTACGTATATTTTAGCAATTACATTTACTTTTGATACTTTAGTATATGTCGTCATTTTCTATTAAGGCATCTTTACTTTTACTCAAGTATGACAATTGCGTACTTTTCCCACCACTGCAGCTGCGTTAGCTTCTCATCTGTAATACATGAGAGACTTGGCCTGATGCATAATGGGCTAAATAGCTTACTTGCGCAACGCCCTCCTTGCCTTGAAATAGGAATGACTCTCCTCAAACTCCTTCAAACTTACCCTGTCTGTGGACCGTTGCGTCTCATAACTGGTCTGGAGCTCTCGTATACAGGACCGGCTACGACCCTTGGATGTCACAGTATTTCACTCTCCTAAGGGATCATGTTAATTATTTAAAGGTTTTCTATTTTGACAATTTTTTAATTACTGTGACGTCGAGACGTTCTCATTTCAGAATAGATTCTTCTGCGCAGCTGACTGATGCAGTCCGCTCATACATTTTGGGAATCATACAACCTTCGGATTTTCTATTGATCCCGACTTCATTCTTCTTTAGGATAATTTATATTTTATGGAAAGAAGGCGAGCCATATCACACACCGTTACAAAATGGATTTAAATCCAAGCATAAAATGTAAAATAGTGGTCGTTGGGGATAGTGAATGTGGGAAAACCGCTCTACTAAATGTGTTTGCAAAAGATTCCTTTCCAGAGGTGAGTTTTATGTGACATATTTTTATATTTATTGGCATAATTGCGCGTTATCAATCAGCTCGCAACTTTTTTATATGTCTAAACTGCATTGATGTTGAAAATGGATATTGTCTTTCATTTGTAGGGCTACATTCCCACGGTGTTTGAGAATTACACGGCCAGTTTTGAAATCGATACGCAGAGAGTTGAACTCCGTCTGTGGGACACTTCAGGTAAGGACCCTTTGCGCATTATTCGCGTTCTGAAAACGTGCGTCACTGTCATTCCTGCTGTAGCTACTAAATACCATGAAAAATCGAGAGTTTTCGACATCAGAAGACAAGCATGAAATCCTGATATGCATTACTGGCCACATTATATGCTTTACAGTAACTTTCAGCCACTCTGAGGAGAACAGTCCGATGCTGCCTCTCTGGAATGTGAGGGAGAGGGTTAGATAGGGAGTCAGATAACAGTTATGGAAACCTTGTGTACACCACCAGCATTCTGTAGCCTACATCTGAAACCACCCACCCTCACACCCTTGAACATGTAAGACTGATAATGTGGGAAGTCAGACACTGGTGTTGAATCTATATAGAATTGTACATCAGTCTTGGGAAATCACCATCTATTAGGCTACTTTCTGACATTTATTTTTGTCATCTGCACTCTGAGGTAATGGCAAACCTTGCATTGGCGCCTGTTTTGTATGCCACTATAGGGGTAGATTTGTGATATATTCTTTCAGCTGTCTATTAGGAGAAAAGCTGATGCTAAAGGGCGGTAACAAAACAAGACGCTTATTTTCCCCTGGCCAACATACACAGATTTTCAATCCGAGAGCTTGCATTACTTGTTTAATAAAGCCGCTCCCCCTCACAGCCTGACACACAACAGGAATCACATATAGAGGTCCCTGTGGGATCTCCTTCCAGCCCCAGGTCTGGAGGTAATTACCTTCTATACTACAGCCTCAAAGCCCTTCAGTCTGTCTGGGTGATTGTGTGGCTCCAGTGGGGTGGAGAGTGGTTAGTAAAGGGTGAGGTAGTGCTTTGGGCTGCCTCTGTAGGGTGGAGAGGGGAGTCTAGAGAGGGGGTAGCAGTGGGATGAGGGAGTGCTTTTGGCTGCCTCTGTAGGGTGGAGAGGGGTCGAAGGGTGAAGAGGGGGGTCTAGAGAGGGGATAGCGGTGGGATGAGGGAGTGCTTTGGGCTGCCTCTGTAGGGTGGAGAGGGGTCAAAGGGTGAAGAGCGGGGTCTAGATAGGGGGTAGCGGTGGGATGAGGGAGTGCTTTGGGCTGCCTCTGTGCTGTGTGGTGTAAAAGGGGTAGTAGTGGGGAGAGTGAGAGACTGTTCTGGGCTGCCTCTCATCTGCTCTGTGACTTCCAGCTGATTGTGGCGCACCCCTTGGGTTTGTCCAGGACACAACTCAGTGATTACACCACAGCTTCAAGAAAAGCTGAGCTCACCACACACACCAGGGCTGACTGACACACTCATCTATTGTTCCTGTTGGGGACCACCTTGGATACACCAGGGAAGGTTGCATTACACACACACAAACCAGACCTCACCACATACACCAGGGCTGACACACCTCTAAGGACTTCCACTGAACCGGCAGCCCCCTCTCTTGTCACAACATGATGGTGTGATAATGTTGATTTGGTGGAATTGTTTTGATAACCTTGTGGATAGCGTGGCACGTTTTGAGCTATATGATAGTGTTGTTTATTGTTATCACAAATGAGTCTCATGTGGAAATTGGAGTACCACAAGTACTGTATATGGCGCTGAAATGGATAGCTGACGTTTTACAGGCTCCTGGCTATTTTGTGTTTTTGTGCACTGATCTTAACTTTTTTTGTACATAATGTTGCCGCCATCGTTTCCTATGGCCGAAAAGACTTTAGAACAGGGATCACTAACTTCGATTTGGATGAAGATTTCTACTTCAATGAGTCGCCGGGGCAGGACATACTGCTCACCCCAGACCAGGCCCTAATCCCAGAGACTCGGAAAAGGAAAAGACGGCGTAGAGAGGCCGACGTGCGGGCACCTTCTATTGGCGGATGTAAAAACACTGGAGAACAAACTGGACGAGCTCCGTTCGAGTCTATACTATCAACTGGACCTAAAGAACTGTAATATCCTGTTTCTCAGCATCTTGGCTAAACAAGGACATGGATAATATACATCTAGCTGGCTTTTCTATGCAATGGCAGGATCAAACGGCAGCATTGGGTAAACTCAAGGGGGAGGTGTGTGTCTTTGTTAACAACACCTGGTGCGCAATCTCTAATATTAAGGAAGTCTCAAGGTTCTGCTCGTCTGAGTTAGAATACCTCATGATAAGTTCTAGACCATACTATTTACCAAGATAATTTATTCTATATTTTTCATAGCTGTCTATTTACCACCACAAACCTAGTGGTCCGATGAAGCGGATGCTAAGCTACAGGACTGTTTCTCTAGCAGAGACTGGAATATGTTTCAGGATTTATCCGATGGCATTGAGGAGTTTACCACATCAGTCACCAGATGTCATCCCCACAGTGACCGTACATACATACCCCAAACAGAAGCCATGGATTACAAGCAACATACGCACTGAGCTAAAGGCTAGTGCTGTTGCCTTTCAGGGAGTGGGACACTAATCTGGACACATAAGAAAAAAGTAAATTATCTGCACGACAGAAGTCAATGTATATCTGCTGATGGAGTTCAGTCAAATTTTCTTAACATAACTAAAGGAGTCCCACAAGGCTCAATACTAGGCCCTTTACTGTTCACTATTTACAATAATAATGTCGGTCTGTCCCTGAATAATAATAACTGGGGCTTACATCTCTATGCGGATGACACAGTTATTTATTCCTGTGCCCCCTCACTGTAACAGGTCATTCACGATCTTCAGCTTGGCTTTGATTCAATTCAATAATTGCTCAGCAATCTTAAATTAGTGCTAAATAGTGATAAAACCAAGACCTGTGTATCTGTACCTTGAGAAGAGCCCAAATTGAGCTAGTCCCCAATTATAAGTATCTAGGTATTTGGATTGATGATAAACTGTCCTTTGTCCTCTTAAGGATTACCACCTTTTTTTCAATTATCGCCTAAAATGACATACCCAAAACTAACTGCCTGTAGCTCAGGCCCCGAAGCAAGGATATGTATATTCTTGGTACCATTTGAAAGGAAACACTTTGACATTTTTGGAAATGTGAAAGGAATGTAGGAGAATATAACACAATAGATCTGGTAAAAGATAATACAAAGAACAAACCAACCGTTCTTTTGCATTCTTTTGTACCATCATCTTTGTTTATTAATAACTTTTCATGTTCAAAATTGTGCACTCTCCTCAAACAATAGCATGGCATTCTTTCACTGTTATAGATACTGTAAATTTGTCAGTGCAGTTAGATTAACAAGAATTTAAGCTTTCTGACAATATCAGATATGTCTATGTCCTGGGAAGTTTTCTTGTTACTTACAACCTCATGCTAATCACATTAGCCTACGTTAGCTGAACCGTCCAGTGGAAGGGACACCGATCCCGAAGAAGTTTTAAAACACACATTGATAAACTGACTAAGAAGTTGCAGGTAAAGATTGGTTTCTTATATAGAAATAAATCCTGTCTCACTTTTGAAAGGGAATATTGTTCAAGCAACACTCCCAGTAATTGACTATGGCGACCCAACCTACATGCAAGCAGCAGCCTCATTAAGTTTGCTGATGACATGACAGTGGTAGGCCTGATCACCAATGACGATGAGACAGCGTAAAGGGAGGAGGTCAAAGACCTTGCATTGTGGTGCCAGAGCAACAACCTCTCCTTCAATGTCAGCAAGACAAAGGAGCTGATTGTGGATGACAGGAAACGTAGGGCCGAGCATGTCTCCATTCACATCGATGGGGCTGCAGTGGAGCAGGTCAAGAGCTTCAAGTTCCTCGGTGTCTACATCACTAAGGATCTATCATGGTCCACACACACCAACACAGTTGTGAATAGGGCACGACAATGCCTCTTCCTCTTCAGGAGGCTGAAAAGATTTGGCATGGGCCTTCAGATCCTCAAAAAGTTCTACAGCTGCACCATTGAGAGCATTTTGACTGGCTGCATCACCGCTTGGTATGGGAACTGCATGGCATCCGTCCACAAGGTGCTACAGAGGGTAGTGCGTTTGGCCTAGTACATCACTGGGGCCACTCCTTTGTTCAGGAGCCACTCCTGTGTTGTCTTGGCTGTGTGCTTAGGGTTGCTGTCCTGTTGGAAGGTGAACTTTCGCCCCAGTCTGAGGTCCTGAGTACTCTGACCAGGTTTTCATCAAGGATCTCTCTGTACTTTGCTCTGTTCATCTTTCCCTCAATCCTGACTAGTCTCCCAGTCCCTGCCGCTGAAAAACATCCCCACAGCATGATGCTGCCACCACCATGTTTCACCATAGGAATGGTGCCAAGTTTCTTCCAGATGTGATGCTTGGCATTCGGGCCATCTTGGTTTCATTATACCAGAGAATCTTGTTTCTCATGGTCTGAGAGTCCTTTAGGTGCCTTTTGGCAAACTCTAAACGGGCTGTCATGTGGCTTTTACTGAGGAGTGGCTTCCGTCCGGCCACTGTACTATAAAAACCTGATTGGTGGAGTGCATCAGAGATGGTTATCCTTCTGGAAGGTTCTCCCATCTCCACAGAGGAACTCTGGAGCTTTGTCAGAGTGACCATCGGGTTCTTGGTCACCTCCTTGACCGAGGCCCTTCTCCCTCGATTGCTCAGTTTGGCCAGGCGGCCAGTTCTAGGAAGAGTCCTTGAGGTTCCAAACTTCTTCCATTTAAGAATGATGGATGCCATTGTGTTCTTGGGAACCTTCAATACTGCAGACATTTTTTGGTAATCTTCCCCAGATCTGTGCCTCGAGACAATCCTGTCTCAGAGCTCTGCAGACAATTCCTTCAACCTCATAGCTTGGTTTTTACTCTGACAATGCTCTGTCAACCGTGGGACCTTATGTAGGTTGGTGTGTAACTTTCCAAATCATGTCCAATCAATTGAATTTACCCCAGGTGGACTCCAATCAAGATGTAGAAACATCTCAAGGATGATCAATGGAAACAGGATGTACCTGAGCTAAATTTCGAGTCTCATAGCAAAGGGTCTGAATACTTATGTAAATAAGGAGTTTCTGTTTTCGGTTTGTCATTATGGGGTGTTGTGTATAGATTGCTGAGGAAAATGTTTTATCCATTTTGGAATAAGGCTGTAACTTAACAAAATGTAGAAAAGTCAAGGGATCTGAATACTTTCCGAAGGCAATGTTCTATTAGATAGGTACTAAAGTATATCCCCCCAAACCCACCTCATTGATAGATAAGCCGTATGTTGAATGATGAGAGATGTCTTCGTTACGTTGATTGCCATTGTTACACTGTTCATTATTTGTCTCACAGTGACAGATACAACAGTATCTCTTTGTATACTTTCCTCCAGCTCTGAAATGCCCATTTCTGACAGTCTGTGTAGTAGGTTACTGTGTAACTGTAAATCCCCCATTTTCATCAGCTCAATCCTACAACACTATTTTTATGTTTCCATAGAAAACCATTCATACCAGAAGTTAGACATTCCACATCTCTCACGCATCCTGCTCCAGCCGTTTATAAGACTTTAAGTTTAGGCTATGAAAATAGGGGTCTTGTGGCTGTTTGTTTAACCTACAGGATCTGCTTTGCAATACCTGAAAATATTTCATAATTGTTTACATCTGCTGGTGTGGATTTGTTTGTGAAAAACATTCAGGGAAGGGGTAGTCCGTGTCAGACCACAGCATATGCTTCATAGGCATTCTACTCAAATGTCCAAATGAGACCACTTGCATAGAAGTGTACTCCTGAGAATTCAAACTGGGTATGATTGTGTTTAGGTAAATTAAAAGTTCAAATTAAAAAAGACAGATGGTGATGGTGTCATTGGTGTTTTAGTCCTTGTACTGGTGCACATTGAGATCATCTGGATTCCATTTGTGAATCAAAACATATTTCTGGTTTGGGTGGGGGCGTTTGTTGTAAAGCCAGCTTCAGAAGTAGTGGATTCGGTTTTGAGGGATTGTTATGATTTCTTGTCATGATGTGAAATAGCATAATTGCCCCTACATTCTTTAGAATTCAATGGCACAATTCAGAAACCTAGGTTATTCTACACTACTTTGTATTCTAAAGTAAAAGCCCTTTGGCATGGAGCTTATAGAGAATGACACAAATATCTCTTAAGAATGAGGAACTGTTTCCTACAATGGAGACTATTTGAAAGGTCTATGATACCCGGAATCCTTGGAACGTCCCTACCCTAAACCCTAACCTTAACCCCTACGCTAACCGTAACATAACCATAACCATAACCCTTACCTAACCATAACCCTAACCTTAACCATTTTACATGTCAACCTCAATGGGGTAGGGACATCCCAAGGATTCTGGATAGCACATACACTGTTTGAAGTATGTGTGAGATATGACGGTTTCCTCTCTAGACAGTAGGGATTAAAGACAGTATTTAAACAGTATTTAACGTGAGTGAGGGAAGACCCACTGTAGACCACTGTACCTTGGGAAACTAGACAATCCCCACCATTTCTCACAGAGGGACAATGGGGAGAGGGGAGTTTCCTGACATTGGTGTTGGTTTGGTTTCTTTACCTGGATGCAACGTGACCCAGTCCACCACATAACGGCCCCAAGGCTTCTCTGTATTCCATAGTACACCCAATACTACCAAAGAAAACACTGAGGTCGCCGTAGGGCAGTGTTCATTTTGTCAACAAAAATAGTGACTAAAATATTAGTCAAGAACCTATTTTTCAGTGCCAATTAACGATACAATAGCTGACTAAATATACCCAAGAAAAAAATAGAACTAAACAAAAATTAATTTCAGACAAATTATCTCTGTGACTAAAATTGGACTACTAAGTGGACTGGACAAGAGTTTTTGGAGAGATTGAGAGTTTTTCAGTGTTAAGCACAATAAAAATTAGCAGCACAGATGCACAGCGCAGTTCTGTTCAGCAGTGGGAAGGACTCGTCACACCTGACGAGCACAGCCTACGTCAGCTGGTGACCTGCGGGGGAGCAGGTGACGAATGTGTGCAGACAGGGTCCACTCCGTCTCTGCCTCCGATTATACATATTGCGCAGGCGACTCCAGCCTTCTAGTTAGCTACCCTTTGACACAAGCTGCTTTTGAAAATGAATAACAATAGCAGCATTGAGTTTAATAGTAAAACAACAGTCTAGCTGTGTTTTTCTCTCTGTTGAGTAGGCTATAGAAAAGTAGTCTGACTTGGAATTTGTAGTCTCGCTCAACCCTCCCACTTTTCCCACTGCATTTCATATAGAGGTTCTGCAGCCAATGTAGCCAAGCCTCCCTCTTTTCTACAGAGAAAACATCTTGAATCTAGCCCTTTGGCTACCGTTCAAAAGACATGACCCATAATAACGGTGCTACCTTTTTTCTTTATATTGTGCATAGGCGGGCCATATTTTACAGTTATTAAGCATATTGAGGGCCGTTCTAAAACTGGGCTACGTGCGGACCGGACCATTAACCATTTGTTTAGGCCACACCTTGTTCAGCAGGACAATTTTTTTTGGAACATTCAGATAGAAACAGGTTATGTATACTAAACAAAAATATAAACGCAATATGTAAAGTGTTAGTCCCATGTCTCATGAGCTGAAATAAACGATCCCAGAAATGTTTCATGCTCACAAAAAGCTTATTTCTGGCAAACGTTGTGCACAAATTTGTGTACATCCGTGTTAGTGAGTATTTCTCCTTTGCCAAGATAATCCATCCACTTGACAGTTGTGGCATATCAAGAAACTGATTAAACAGCATGAACATTCCACAGGCACCTTGTGTTGGGGACAATAAAAGGCCACTCTAAAATGTGCAGTTTTGTCACACAACACAATGCCACAGATGTCTCAAGTTTTGAGGGAGAGTGCAATTGGAATGCTGACTGCAGGAATGTCCACCAGAGCTGTTGCCAGAGAATTGAATGTTAATTTCTTTACCATAAGCCGCCTCCAACGTAGTTGGAGAAAATTTGGCAGTACGTCCAACTGGCATCAACCACAGACTATGTGTAACCATGACAGCCCAGGACCTCCACATTTGGGTTCTTCACCTGCGGGATCCGATGAAACTGGGTTTGCACAAAATGAGAATTTCTGCACAAACTGTCAGAAACCGTCTCAGGGAAGCTCATCTGCGTGCTCGTCGTCCTTACCAGAGTCTTGACCTGACTGCAGTTCTGCGTCGTAACCGACTTCAGTGAGCAGATGGCATTGTGTGTGCCGAGCAGTTTGCTGATGTCAACGTTGTGAACAGAGTGCCCCATGGTGGCAGTGGGGTTATGGTATGGGCAGGCATTTAATTACGGACAACGAACACAATTGCATTTTTATTGATGGCAATTTGAATATACAGAGATACCTTGACAAGATCCTGAGGCCCATTGTCGTGCCATTCATTCAGAGCCATCACCTCCCATTTCAGCATGATAATGCACAGCCCCATGTCGCAAGGATCTCTACACAATTCCTGGAAGCTGAAAATGTCCCAGTACTTCCATGGCCTGCATACTCACCAGACATGTTACACCAGATACTGACTGGTTTTCTGATCCATTCCCCTAATTTTTGTTAAGTATCTGTGACCAACAGATGCATATCTGTATTTCCAGTCATGTGAAATACATAGTTTAGGGCCTAATGAATTTATTTCAATTGACTGATTTCCTCGTATGAACTGTAACTCAGTAAAATCTTTGAAATTGTTGCATGTTGAGTTTATATTTTTGTTCAGTGTAGAACAAACATTCTTCTCTGACATGTTGAATAAGGAATAACGTCAGCTCTATTCATTGATTTTTTTCTGCAACGTCCGATAACGTTTTTCAACTGAACGTGGCCCTGGTAACATTACAGGTACCTATATGCAAACATATGCAAACATTTGGAAAGAAAGGAAAAGGGATAGAAAACAATTTATTGACTAAATTCATCTTGCCATTATGCTACGTCTAACTTTATTTTGAGTTGAAGTGGACACAGTGACTCAGACTTGAGCACTTGGACCAGGACTCGAGCACTAGGACTCGGACTTCAGCCATAGGGACTCGTGACTCGACTATTGGTGACTTGGACTCGAGCACAGTGGACTCAATTCAGACTTGAGGTGTAGTGACTCGACTACATCACTCGGCGAAACAGTCAAAGTCATTAGCCCCCGTTCTACTTTTGGACATCAATGTGGCTGCTGTGTCTGTGGAACGTTGATAACAATGGCAATGACGTGACTGAGGTTCAACCCATACTACTTTGCCAATAATTTGTGGACTCTCTCTCTCTCTCAATCTCTCTCTCTCTCTCTCTCTCTCTCTCTCAATCTCTCTCTCTCTCTCTCTCTCTCTGTGTTTGTTTGTTTGTTTTGTATGTACTGTGCAATATCTCTCTAGGCTGAGTATGGAATTAGGATTTTATTATGTTTGTCATATTTCTACTGTTGGGAAGAGAATGGGATGTTATGCAGAAAACTATGTTGGTAAGACAAGGCTATGTGTTTGTGCACATGGAAGTCAGTGATATATGTTTACTGTAGGTTAATGAGGCAATACAAATGTAATGTGACTAAAATGAAAGAACATTTAGTTGACTAAAAGGGCCCACTGTTTTCGTAATTTTCACAATAACTAGACTAAATCATTATTCAAATGACAAAAATGTGACTAAGACTTAATGATATTTTTATAAAAAGGACTAAGACCAGACTAAATCTAAAACAAAAGGGGCCAAAATGATCACTGCCATAGAGTTATGTTTAAGATGTTTAGTGTACACTAAGTATGTCACAAGTTTTTGAAAATATATCCTTTGCTGAAAAAATTATAAAATAGCTTTCACTTATCCTGTTTGGAATGGAAACCACTGCAATCTGACCCCGCTCTGCAAATAACCATGTCATTGTTTGAGTCGATGCATCTGTGGAATGGGAAATGTTTGTTAACTTGACTCACTTACCACATAGATCCACTTTCACTTTACAACAACATGGTGATGTGTTTTTGCAGGATCTCCGTACTATGACAATGTTCGACCTCTCTCCTACCCTGATGCTGATGCAGTCCTCATCTGTTTTGACATCAGTAGACCAGACACCCTGGACAGTGTACTGAAGAAGGTGAGTGTTATGTGGTGATATAGCCTACTCTTGTCCGTGAAGCTGGCCTGTCCCAATGGCATTTTCACTCAGTCCCCTTGACCCATGACCCTTTCTGAAAAGGTCTCCATTTGTGTTTGTGGGGGAAGTGGCCTTTGAAAATCCCTATTCTGCTGAAAACTAAGGCTGTATCAATGAGAGAGGGGTCTAATACTAGGGCAGCACCAATGAGAGCGGGGGAGGATTGTGAAAACAAACTCACGTGAGGCTCAGAAGTAGTCTAACAGGCCTTGTTCACATGTGGTCTCCAAGACATGGCCATTGTGTGACTCAGTGCCCTTTGACCTGGGATGTCACTAAGGCTCAGTATTGTGCCAGCTGAGAGGAGTGTGGTCCAGTGAGAGGGGGAGTGATCCTTCCTCTGGAGAGAGCATAATCACCAGGATTTTTCTCTCTTTAATCCCCCTCCATAGGGTTCCAATTCTAGACTAATGTTGATCTCTCCCTTTTCTTTCATCCATATAGTGGAAAGGAGAGATTCAGGAATTCTGTCCCAACACCAAGATGCTGCTGGTGGGATGCAAGTCAGACCTCCGCACAGACCTCTTTACCAAATCTAACAGTGGACATACGCCAGTGTCCTATGATCAGGTGGGTGTCGTGTCTTTCTAAATTTAATTTAAAATCATGAGCTTAAACATAATCATGTGTTAAAAGTGCTGGGAACAATTCATACTAGACAGCTCTCCAGCCTGATATCTTTGTGTTATTCTCTCTCTCTCCATCTCAGGGCTCCAACATGGCCAAGCAGATCAGTGCTCCCTACATCGAGTGTTCATCCCTGCAGTCTGAGAACAGCGTCAGAGACATCTTCCACGTGGCCACGCTGGCCTGCGTCAACAAGGGCAACAAGAACGTCAAATGCAACAAGTCCTCCAGGAGCACCAAGAGGATCTCACACAGCAGACCAGACCTGCCCACAGTGGTGTCAGACTTCCAGAAGACCAAAGCCAAGACCTGTGCTGTTATGTGACTGCATGGGCTGTGATTGGAATCTTGGATTGAAGGACAATGTTGAAGGACATTATAATGCGCATATGATCTTTGGATAACTATGAAGGGCTTTGTGCACTATTAGAAGACTATTGATCTCCACAGCAATTGCCAACTGAATGAGAGACGGTGTTTAGGTAGCGGCAGCAACTATGCTGTGGTATGTTATGTACGTTATCTGTGGTTGCACCCTGCCTTTTTACAAGTTAAATGAAGCATAACACCAAGTAGTCAATGAACTTACATGAACTGGACGTCTTCACCTGGAGTTAACTGGGATTTATCAGTCAGAACTAAGAACTGACGGATGTTAGTAACTTGATGCCACAGAATCTGAGAAAACTTATCTTGGACTTTGTTCATGAACTCTCTGGGGAATTCCACTGAAATGACACAAAGGAGCTGTACTTAAATTCTCAGTTTGAACTGGAATACCATGGTGGAGAATGCAGGCAAGGTTGTAGAATCCTGAATATTGAAAAGCTTCCTTTTCAGAAGTGTTCTAGGTAGCAGTGTTTTGGATCATATGTTCTTAAAAGCAACCAAAATATTTTGGGGGAGAGACAGTGAACCATATGAGATACGTTTGTGTGTAATGTTTTGAGAAGCACAGATGATAACCAGGATACTGATACCCTTTCTCCAATCCATGCTGTTGAAGGCTCCTGAATGTCATGTGTCGTGTGTCACCCTTTAGGCTACACCTTCCTTTTCTTAACTTTTTACTTTCTCATAATTTGTTTTCTAAATCTGTTAATTCTAAGTTACTCTGAGATTTATTCTAAAACAACGACAAAATAGTTCATTTCAGAACTGTCAATTTCCCATGTTTAAATGTACTGTAGTCATGCAAATGTAGTAAAGGTTAGATTTAATGCTTATAAATGTATAAGCCCATCATTGATGCCTCAATGCAGCATTTATTGACTTATGGGAAGTACACATATTCAAACTAAATTCTCCTATTTAGGCTTATGAGAACTACTAGCCCTGTGCAAGATTTTAGGGGCAATACGTGACATTTGGTTGGGAGGCCCCCCCACCTTGCCTAAAATTTTAGTGCCCCCCTCTTGATCTGTAACTCACATTTTTATGTGAATTTGGTTGGGTCGCCCAAAAAGGTACATATTACAGCTTTAAATGTTATTTCCTGCTATTCTACACATTTTGCCATGGAGTGTAGAGAAATTTCCTACATTTCAATGACAAACCTGTGAAGAGGCGACTCCAGGATGCTGGCCTTCTAGGCAGAGTTCCTCTGTCCAGTGTCTGTGTTCTATTGCCCATCTTAATCGTTTCTTTTTATTGGCCAGTCTGAGATATGTCTTTTTCTTTGCAACTCTGCCTAGAAGGCCAGCATCCGGAGTCACCTCTTCACTGTTGATGTTGAGACTGGTGTTTTGCGGGTACTATTTAATGAAGCTGCCAGTTGAGGACTTGTGAGGCATCTGTTTCTCAAACTAGACACCCTAATGTACTTGTCCTCTTGCTCAGTTGTGCACAGGGGCCTACCACTCCTCTTTCTATTCTGGTTAGAGCCAGTTTGTGCTGTTCTGTGAAGGGAGTAGTACACAGAGTTGTACAAGATCTTCAGTTTCTTGGCAATTTCTCGCATGGAATAGCCTTCATTTCTCAGAACAAGAATAGACTGATGAGTTTCAGAAGAAAGTTCTTTGTTTCTGGCCATTTTGAGCCTGTAATTGAACCTACAAATGCTGATGCTCCAGATACTCAACTAGTCTAAAGAAGGCCAGTTTTATTGCTTCTTTAATCAGGACAACAGTTTTCAGCTGTGCTAACATAATTGCAAAAGGGTTTTCTAATGATCAATTAGCCTTTTAAAATGATAAACTTGGATTACCTACCACAACGCGCCATTGGAACACAGGAGTGATGGTTGCTGATAATGGCCCTCTGTACGCCTATGTAGATATTACATAAAAAATCAGCCGTTTCCATCTACAGTAGTCATTTACAACATTAACAATGTCTACACTGTATTTCTGATTGATTTGATGTTATTTTAATGGACAAAAAAATAGCTTTTCTTTCAAAAACAAGGACATTTCTAAGTGACCCCTTTTGAACGGTAGTTTGTCTTTGGCCTTACTGCTATTAGCCCATACAAACGCATTGAATAACAGATTCACAACATGGACAGATAGTTCCCCCCCAAAAATCTAAAATAATTTTGTTCTGAAGTGTCTGTCCTATATCTGAGAGATATAAGACAGATCAGGAAACATTTGTTATTATATAAAAATATTTACATGTATTGTTGGCACTAAAATAGTCTCCATATACAGTTGAAGTCAGAAGTTTACATACACCTTAGCCAAATACATTTAAACTCAGTTTTTCACAATTCCTGACATTTAATCCTAGAAAAAAATCCCTGTCTTAGGTCAGTTAGGATCACCACTTTATTTTAAGAATGTGAAATGTCAGAATAATAGCAGATAGAATGATTTATTTCAGCTTTTATTTTGTTCATCACATTCCCAGTGGGTCAGAAGTTTACATACACTCAATTAGTATTTGGTAGCATTGCCTTTAAATTGTTTAACTTGGGTCAAACGTGTCAGGTAGCCTTCCACGAGCTTCCCACAATAAGTTGTGTGAATTTTGGCCCATTCCTCCTGACAGAGCTGGTGTAACTGGGTCAGGTTTGTAGGCCTCTTTGCTCACACATGCTTTTTCAGTTCTGCCCACAAATTGTCTATAGGATTGAGGTCAGGGCTTTGTGATGGCCACTCTAAGTCCTTGACTTTGTTGTCCTTTAGCCATTTTGCCACAATTTTGGAAGTATGCTTGGGGTTATTGTCCATTTGGAAGACCCATTTGCGACCAAGCTTTAACTTCCTGACTGATGTCTTGAGATGTTGCTTCAATATATCCACATAATTTCCCTACCTCATGATGCCATCTATTTTGTGAAGTGCACCAGTCCCTCTTGCAGCAAAGCACCCCCACAACATGATGCTGCCACCCCCGTGCTTCACGGTTGGGATGGTGTTCTTCGGCTTGCAAGCCTCCCCCTTTTTCCTCCAAACATAACGATGGTCATTATGGCCAAACAGTTCTATTTTTGTTTCATCAGACCAGAGGACATTTCTCCAAAAAGTACGATCTTTGTCCCCATGTGCAGTTGCAAAACATAGTCTGGCGTTTTTATGGATGTTTTGGAGCAGTGGCTTATACCTTGCTGAGAGGTTATGTCGAAAAAGGACTCGTTTTACTGTGGATATAGATAGTTTTGTACCTGTTTCCTCCAGCATCTTCACAAGGTCCTTTGTGGTTGTTCTGGGATTGATTTGCACTTTTCGCACCAAAGTACGTGCATCTCTAGGAGACAGAACGCATCTCCTTCCTGAGCGGTATGACAGCTGAGTGGTCCCATGGTGTTTATACTTGCATACTATTGTTTGTACAGATGAACGTGGTACCTTCATTGCGTTTGGAAATTGCTCCTATGGATGAACCAGACTTGTGGAGGTCTACAATTTTTTTCTGAGGTCTTGGCTGATTTCCTTTGATTTTCCCATGATGTCAAACAAAGAGGCACTGAGTTTGAAAGTAGGCCTTGAAATACATCCACAGGTACACCTCCAATTGACTCAAATGATGTCAATTAGCCTATCAGAAGCTTCTAAAGCCATAACATCATTTTCTGTAATTTTCCAAGCTGTTTAAAGGCACAGTCAACTTAGTGTATGTTAACTTCTGACCCACTTGAGTTGTGATACAGTGAATTATAAGTGAAATAGTATGTCTGTAAACAATTGTTGAAAAAATTACTTGTGTCATGCACAAAGTAGATGTCCTAACCGACTTGCCAAAACTATAGTTTGTTAACAAGACATTTGTGGAGTGGTTGAAAACGAATTTTAATGACTCCAACCTACGTGTATGTAAACTTCCGACAACAACTATATACCTCCATAAATGTTTTCAACTGGTACCGGGGGACCTTCAGACGAGTCTTGTGAGGCCTGTTGGCATCCTAGAGCGAATGTACGTATTCGTGAGAGTCTCACCCTTCCACAGAGGGGTCATATTAGTGTGTAGCCCAAACTGTTCGGACGCTACAAACAAAAGTTGGCAGATCAGCTGTGTCGACTTCAGACGAGTCCCAAAACGGAGAACAACATTGTGAAGTGTGACATCGGCAGATGTGGTGGATTGAGTTGCATCAAATCATAAAGAGTCCCAGATTTTGATGGAGATTTTTTGAATGCTAATTGGATTTACACAGGGGCGCGGACATTGAGTTCTAGGGGTTAAGAACATTTAGGCCCATGGAATCCCAGTCAATTCCGGTAGACACACATGATCCAGAGAGTGTTGAACTCTCTGGATCATGTTTTTTTCCTGTGAAATAAGTTACAAGATAGGATTTGTCATTTAGTTAGTGAAGAGAGACATCTACTGTGAGTGACATCCTGCTCTTTCTGCCTGTCACGCCATCCTTGTTATCAGAGCTGTGACTTTGCTGAAGGCTTTCACGCTCTCCTCTCCTCTGTTCACATGCTGTGGAAGTCTGGTCACATGATGACACACTCTGGGTGAACCATAACTATCCCTCAGCTCAGCTGTCTCTGTCCTATCAACCCAGTCCCTTTTGATGACAGTTCTTTTGATGGCGGTTTCCATAGACACTGTGTCAGCTTCTTAGGGATAATTCATCTTTTAGGGGCATTAAGAGTTGGTCTCCTCTTTTTTTCTGCTTTGCATTGACATTTGGGTGTTTTTTAAATAGTTTTACTTCAGAAACCCCTCACCATGCCAGAACAAACATGTAGTTTGGACTATATTTGTAAGTTAATTATGGATAATATTATTGTTGTTTCCAAAGAGAAATCTGAGAAAACACACAAACAATATATACATGAATGAGAAACAATTACCTTGATCACATCAAATGTGACCTGTGGTGAAGCTTCCAAAACATGGGCCAATCTTCCCCAACAATACAATATACACAGAGTGTACAAAACATTAGGAACACCTTCCTAATATTGAGTTGCACACACTTTTGCCCTCAGAACATTCTCAATTCATCGGGCATGGACTCTACAAGGTGTCGAAAGTGTTCCACAGAGATGCTGGCCCATGTTGACTCCAATGCTTGCCACAGTTGTGTCAAATTGGCTGGATGTCCTTTGGGTGGTGGACCATTCTTGATGCACACGGGAAACTAAATGAGCGTGAAAAACCCAGCATCTTTGCAGTTCTTGACATACTCAAACCGGTGCGCCTAGCACCTACTACCATAACCCGTTTAAAGGCAATTAGATAATTTGTCTTGCCCATTCACCTTCTGAATGGTGCCCATACACAATCCATGTGTCAATTGTCTCAAGGCTTGAAAATCCTTCTTTAACCTGTCTCCTTCCCTTCATCTACACTGATTGAAGTGGATTTAACAGGTGACATCAATAATGGATCATAGCTTTCACCTGGATTCACCTGGTCAGTCTATGCCTTGGAAAGAGCAGGTGTTCCTAATGTTTTGTGCACTCAGTGTGGCTGCCACAATGATACATTAGGATATGAATCCAGGTGACTTCTGAGATGTGACATATTAAGATGTCATTATGGGGAGGTCCTTAGCTTAGCTATTTTTACAAACAATATATTGCTGTTATTTGTCGGAACAACAGTTCACAATAACCAGGTTTAAAGGAATATATTGCTCAGCGTGTAACATCATCACAGAGTCTCTGCATTTTGGCAGGATTGGTCTGGTGTTGTGGTGCTTTGTGTGACCACCTCCCTAATAGTGCCCCATTCAAGGTGATACGAAAGGTGACCTAGGGAAATCTGTGCTGCGTAATATGGAGGAGATGGCCATTTTTATGCTACAGCATACATAGAGAAGTTATAGTTTCAGCTTCATTGAAATATAATGGCTCATTTGGCTTTTGTGAGCGTACAAATCCATTCTATGGGGCGGCAGATAGCCTAGTGGTTAGAGTGTTGGGCCAATAACGGGAAGGTTGCTGGATTGAATCCCCGAGCTGACAAGGTGAAAAACTGTCGTTCTACCCCTGAGCAAGGCAGTTAAACCACTGTTCCCCGGGCGCCAAAGACGTGGATGTTGATTATGGCAGCCCCTCGCCCTTCTCTGATTCAGAGGGGTTGGGTTAAATGTGGAAGACACATTTCAGTTGAATACATTCAGTTGGGCAACTGACTAGGTATCCCCCTTAATACTATGGAGATTATGGTGAAATACATTTATGCTCACTTTTGTATTCATTGCAGTTAGATTCAGGGTCATAGCAAGAGATTGTCTCACACCGATCTAAATTGCAAGCTTTATTTCAACACTCCAACACTTGTAGTAGTATTGTGAAATAGCCTATCTTTAAAAGCTTATTCAAATTAGTTCATTTGACTGGTTTTTCAGAATTCTAACTTGTGCCATAACATAAACTGAAGAACATCTGGTTGCTTGACATGTAGAGATGCCATATAAAACTTATGGCTATGGTTTGTATCTGTTCAATTCATTTCTCAGCCTTGGAGAGATTAAACCACATAAAAATGTCAGTTAAAAGCAAGTTCAAGTTTAAATGAATGCTCATGAATCTTCCTTATTTCCTATTATTATGAATGGTAGGCCTCCTTTGAAAAGTAATAATATGGAACCTGAATCGTCACCGAGAGGTATTTGTGATTTAAAAAATATAGCGCCGATTTTGACCTACTGATAAAATGCTTATTAGCCTCTTAAAAACAAAATGCTTGTTTGCAGATATTTGTACCCCCTAATTCAATTATATTTACAAATTGATATTCAAGTTGATCCCTCTACAAAGGTATTGATAATGTGTTATAATGACTAGATGAAGATACATTGGTAACACCCTGGGTTTGCCATTTGTTCTGGTACGGTGCGTACGGTGCATCCTTCACAAGCTGCACCAGTGTTGTGTGATGATGACCTTATACTGCATAACCTTGTAAACGCATCTGGCTTCACAGCCCACCTACCACGCACTCAGATTTGGTGAGCAGATGTTTCACACAGCAACACCACATCTCATAAAGCTTTGACCCATGTCAGCAAAATGGAAGAACGGATGGTCAGACCTAGCGCTCTGCTCAAATTCCATCAAGGGAGATGTGTGAATGGAATCGGACAAAAGAGAGCTCTCCTCTGAATAGGCTTGGCTGAGTGAATGGGGAAATATTCAGTTTGGGCTGAAGAGAAAATAATCCCCCACAGACACGCCCAGATTTCTTAAGACACAACGAAGACGGCTGTTGAGATAGGTTATAGCCTGAATTCTCAAATTAATTTCTTGTTTGTTTTTTTCAACGTAGAAAAATGTTAAGTAACAAGCTAATTCTTTACCTAGTGTAGTGCAAATATGTCTGGTGCCAGAATTATATTTAATAATCTGCTTGGAAAAGTTTGACGGTGTGAAAGATCACAGTGGATTTGATTTATATGAGAAACTTTACTTTTTGCAGTTTACAGTCCAGCTCATCTTAGTGTCAAATTCCTGTTGCCATATAAATCTGTCAATCAGATCAGGGGGTACATAATTTCACAGCCACTTCTCAGTAATGGGTAACTATAGCAGCTTTCCCCAACAACATCTGCCTCCGGCGCTTGACAGTAACCATAATATATTCTATGATTAAAGCAGTAATGTGAGAAAAGATAATCTTATTTGAACTGCATTTTGCACGGATGCAGCGATATTCCACCCATCACACATTTCCACTCCACTGTACCCCTCCGGACCTTTTCTCTTCCCTACTGCCCTGCTTTGGTGAAATCTCCCAGGATCCTCCACTGCAGGGCTGAATTGGGCTGTAGGCTCCTTTTCCTCTGGCTGGGAAACTGGAGTTTAATCAGACTGCACCAGCAGAGAGGCTATTTCCTCACACTGACACACACACACACACACACACACACACACACACACACACACACACACACACACACACACACACACACACACACACACACACACACACACACACACACACACACACACACACACACACACACACACACACACACACACATACGCAAGCAAACACACACAACAGGCATTACAGTACCTTAGGCAGCTTCAGAAAGAGACTGTAGGAGTGAAACTGCGCTGTCTTATGGATGCAACTGCAGGAAGAGTCAAAGAAAACACTATGGCAATTTCCATGTAAAGGACCCATGAGCACCAACATGTGAAGTTCGTAGAAGCACATCAAGTTTGGTGTCAAATGAAAGCTGAGTCTCTTTTTTGATTTTATATTAAGGCATGCAGTATATACATTTTTCAACAACAACAAAACTATCCTACAAATTGGGAATAAACAAAGTATTTAATGTCAAACAGATGGAAAAGGGGTTTTAGAAAACATCTACCAGAGAAACTCTTCAAATGTGTAAGCAATACATCAAAACACAACAATGTTGAAGACCCCCTGTGAAATAATGTCAACACTTATATTTTAGCTTAGGAAAAACATTTCTGCCTTATGTCATTTTAAGAAACATTGTTTTGTGCCTTGAAATTCAGTCACCAAAAACCCACATATTTTGAAGATATTTTCTAATTTCTCTCCCTCACAAGGTAGGATAAGGAAAGTTCACAGAAGTAACAAGGTAGACCTATCAATTAGTTTGTGTTTTTACTGATATCAATTTTGTTTATTAATTATTAAGTGATTAAAACTTGAAATTCTGTTACCAAATTGGTAACATAATTTCTGGGAAAAATCTGAAATGGAATTTCGGCAATTGAATGGGCTACAATGGGAAATCATAGTAGTCACAAACCACAGTTGGGTAACCTTCTACTGTCCTCCCTTCCATTGGCATTCTGTTATGTTCAGCTCATAACTGTTTTCTTTATCTTTCTGTCATCTGGTGGTCAAAGCCGGAGTGTGAAAAGCCTGGACAACCTCTCCCTCTCTCTCTCTCTCTCTCCCACTCTCTCTCTCTTTTCTCTCTCACTCATTGATGCCACCTCTCCTGACTCTTAGCTGACACCTACCCATGAGCCCCCTCTCTTTCCATTTACTGTAACCAGCATCCTCACCCACTGAGCACTGACCGACACCGGACGTCCATGGACGTTGAAAATAAGTTTAAATTTGGTACACCCTGGCCTTGATTTCAACGTCCACAGAAGTTGTTTTTTGGTCCGGTCCGGATCAGCCTTGATTTCAACATCCACAGACGCCTGGACCGGCTTTCATTGGACCAAACATTGTACCAAATCTGAACCAATCATAGTCCTGTACTGTACAGTAGAGTAGATTGGAGAATAGTTCAGTACAGTACATAGTAGAGCAAACTAGAGTAGAGCACAGTATAATGTACTGTACTGTACTGAACTATACTTTACTGTACTGTACTCTACTGTACAGAACTATATTATACTGTTCTGTACTCTACTGAGCTTTACTGTGCTGTACTTTGATGTTCAAACTTGTGAAACATAGATGTCTATGATTGGTTCAGATTTGGTCTGGTCCGGACCAACCAAATTTGGTCTTGTTTGGTGTCAGAGCTCATTAAAATAGTGTGTAGAATAATACACAAATATGCAAAGCAGGATATTGCATATTTCTACCTTTGCATCCCTATTTAGGAATACATCACCATGAAGGGAATGACATTCATATCCATAATTATGCATTTCTGTGTAGTACAGATCAGGGACCCATTATGAAATTCCGTTACCGGGTGTAAATCCACTTCACTTACTGTAGTGCAATAACCAAAAGAGATGTTTTCAAACTCAAGATGCCATGTTATAGCCAACACCCCATTCTTTCTGCAAACATTTAGAATCTTAATTCGAAGCAGATATTTAACACTTCTTTTGTACATAATGTTTCTGCCACCATCTCTTGTGACCAAAAAAGAGCTTCTGGTTTTCAGGACAACGATTACTCACCTCGGAGTGGACACAGATTTTTTCTTTAATGAGTCAGACGCGAAGGATATGCTCCTGCTCCCGGACCAGGCCCAAATCCCTGTCATTCACATGAAGAGGAGACGCCGATACAGGGGACGCAGATCCGGGTGCCTTGTGAGAATTCGTCGGCCAGTGGGTAACCAGCTTTTACCATCCGTCCTCTTGGCCAACGTACAATCATTACAGAATAAACTGGATGAACTCCGTTTGAGATTATCCTACCAACAGGACATAAAAAAATGTAATATCTTATGCTTCACCGAGTCGTGACTGAATGATGACATGTATAATATACTGTTGGCTGGGTTTTCCGTGGATCGGCAAGACAGAACAGTTGCCTCCAGTAAGACAAGGGGTGGTGGTCTGTGTCTAATTGTCAATAACAGCTGATGCCCGATCTCTAATATTTAGGAAGTCTCAAGGTTTTGCTAGCCTGAGGTGGAGTACCTCATGATAAGCTGTTGACCACACTATTTACCGAGACAGTTTTCATCTATATTTTTCTTAGCTGTCTATTTACCACCACAAACCGATGCTGGCACTAAGACCACACTCAAAGAGCTGTATAAGGCCTGAAGCAAACAAGAAAATGCGCATCCAGAAGCGGCGCTACCAATTGCCGGGGACTTTAAAACTTAAATTCGTTTTACCACATTTTTACCAGCATGTCACATGTGCACCCAGAGGGGAAAAAACGTTATACTATCTTTACTCCACACACAGAGACGTGTAGAAATCTCTACCTCGCTCTCCATTTGGCAAATCTGACCATCATTTTATCCGCCTGATTCCTGCTTACAAGCAAAAACTAAAGCAGGAAGTACCAGTGACTTGCTCAATATGGAAGTGTTCAGATGACGCAGACGCTTTGCTAGCACAGACTGGAATATGTTCCAGGATTCATCCGATTGCATTGAGGAGTATATCACATCAGTCACCGGCTTCATCAATAAGTGCATCGATGACTTCATCTCCACAGTGACCGTATGTACATATCCCAACCAGAAGCCATGAAATACAGGCAACATCCGCACTGAGCTAAAGGCTACAGCTGCCGCTTTCAAGGAGCGGGACACTAATTCGGACGCTTATAAGAAATCCTGCTATGCCCTCCAACGAACCATCAAACAGGCAGGGCGTCAATACAGGACTAAGATTGATGCTCGTCGGATGTGGAAGGGCTTGCAAACTATTAAAGATTACAAAGGGAAGCACAGCCACGAGCCCCAGTGACACGAACCTACTAGACGAGCTAAATTACTTCTATACACACTTCGAGGCAAGCAACACTGAAGTATTCATGAGAGCACCAACTGTTCCGGACGACTGTGTGATCACGCTCTCTGTAGCCGATGTGAGTAAGACCTTTAAACAGGTCAACATTCACAAGGCCGCAGGGCAAGACGGATTACCAGGATGTGTACTCAGAGCAAGCGCTGACCAACTATCAAGTGTCTTCACCTACATTTTAAACCTCTCCGTGACGAGTCTGTAATACCTGTTTCAAGCAGACCACCATAGTCCCTGTTCCCAAGAACACCAAGGTAACCTGCCTAAAGGACTGCCGATTCATTGCATTCATGTCTGTATCAACACCATCATCCTAGACCCATTCCAATTTGCATACCGCCCAAACAGATCCACAGATGACGCAACCTCTATTGCACTCCACACTGCCCTTTCCCACCTGGACAAAAGGAACACCTATGTGACAATGTTAAACAATTTGTTTTTACATAAAACACTTTTACGATTTTACCGAAATTATGTTACCTAACTTTGCATCTGCACAATACTTCCAGTAAATGTGTTTTTGTCAAATGTGCAGTGTAAATTGTTAAAAGTAGTCCTTGTGCATATGGTTTGTTAAACTTAGAAAATCAATGGTTTTTGTTTTGTATACATTTTAAGTGAAAAACAGTCTCAGCTCAATTCCGTTACCATGGAATTGGCATTATACAAAATCTCTGTACATTAAATTGCTAAGTGTCTTCTGTGTTGAAACTTTGCCACAAATTCCTGTCTGAAGTTGCCTCCCTTCCCCCCTGTTTCATATAAGCAGGTTTGATGTCATAAACCAAAGAGACTGTCAGTGATTATATTTCACTGGGGAATCCTGCTCCACTCTGAGGGAATGAACAGCAACACCACAGAGGAGCAGAATCTCCCTGCAGCTGTCGGCAGGTAAGACAAGGAGTGCATCCTTATAAGAAACTTCAGCTCATAAAAATACAATCAATATCAAGGCATCTCTTTGTGACAGGGGAGCAACTGTGAGCACAACATAAATAACAATTTTACCAGGCCAAGGGAAGAAAGAAACAAAACAAAGACTGACAGTTACTAATTGTTGTGTTCAAAACACCGTGGAAATAACATGACCATGATCATTGTGAGTATCAACCTGTGAAACCATAATCATCATAATAAGCATAGCACATTGCTCATTACAGCAGATTAATCAATAACCTTGAGAATGTGTATTGAATAGGACATAGAGAGCCTCTGGCGCTCTATCCTCCTTCTGGTATGGGCGACCCGTCACTCACTGCAGCCATATTGACTGGAAGCTAAAACAACAGGGAAGTCATTGTGTGAGAAGAATGTGAATCACCTGTGTGTGTTATACCCCTTAAAGGGGAAATATATTAATGAATCACACAGAGATGTACAGTAGCTTCAGCTTCAAGTCACTTGTAGTGAGTAGGTTATACCTAGGAATTCCTAGGTATAACCAATCAAACTCAGATCAGACATCATTAGAGTACACAGATCGTATTATAGCAATCAGATAAATGAATAGTATATTACTTACTGGTACACATTACGATTCTGTATTATTATTTCGTTATTATTAAGACACATTTAATTCTATCACACACTCCCCTTCAAAATTACCTATCGTCTCAATAAGTTCTGTATGAATGTGTTACATTCAGGATTTTTTTTTTGACATTCTTTGAATTTACATTCTTTGTATGGCTCTTTTGTAAGTATTTGACCGTATATGGCTCTTTTAAAATATTTTTTTCTTATATATGTCTCTTTAGACATTATTGTGTCTTGTATGGCTCTTAACATATCAGCAGTAACTTTTTTTCTCTCTCTCTCGCATAGCAACATGAACTTTTTTATACCTGAGTTACAGTAGTACTCAACTATATCATAAGTCAATGAGCTTCTTTGTTTGTGTACTCGACCCTAATATAAGCCCATGAGCACTTTCATATGCTTTACATACTAAACAGCCTATTTCTGTATTAGCCAATACTTCTCTCTTTTAGATTCTATAGATATACTGCTGGTAATGGTATGGTTGAACAGGAGTTGTCACTGAGACCATTGCTTGTGGGTTTGCATAGTGCACAGGCTGGTACTGGTACAGGACATTGTTTGTTGGTCCTGCATTGTAATAGGTTGGAGTTCCAAGCTTGTCATACATGAAGAACTTTGGCGTTCTGCGTTCTCTCCTAGGCAACTGAGACTTTTGCTCTACTTCACTGTTGCAGTCACTTTGAGCTAATGACAAAGGAGCTGGAATTTCTTCGTCCACAGGTCAGTCCATTCACTGTTCCACTTCATCAGTCTCTTCTGGCAGAGGCATTGGGTTGTCCACAGGTGTGTCCTGTTCGGGTCAACTGCGTGTTCTGCAGGTTCTACAGCAGTACTTTCGCTTCTTTCTGGGTACGCCCAAGATGGTATTTCATATCTGTAGTATTTATCATCGTCGTCGTTGTCCTGTTCAAGTTTTTTAATTTGTCCGTTACTTTGGCTTGTTCCTCTTTTATTTGGCTTGAGTTTTGCTGTGATTAAACTTCCAGAGGCAGGTGGTCACACGGTAAGAGCAGGTTCCAATGCAAGTCTCTGGACTGTTCTTTTCCTTGTTTATGTTTCAGTTCGTAGATCAGAATGTCTTGTGAGCTGGGAAGCCCCGTGTACCCTTTTAGGAATTCCTAGGAATAACCAATCAAACTCAGATCAGACATCAATAGACAACACAGATTATTATCAACATTCAGATAAATGAATAGCATATTACTTACTGGTACACATTATTATTCTGTGTTATTATTTTGTTATTATTAAGGCACATTTAATTCTATCACAAGTATCGGCTTGAAATGGCGACATGGGCATCAGATTACCTTGACAAGCCTGGTGATCCAGTCTGTTTGTGGTTCAGCCTGTTTGAACTGTTCTCTGCATTCATTTGCTGTCATGTACGGCATGACAAGTGGCAACAATAAAAGAGTTGGCTACAGCATTTTGGGACCAGCAGGCTAAGCCTTGACCATAGAGGTGGCATGAATCAGAAATGACTGTCATAATCAATAAAAGAGAGTCAATAGTGGGCAAACACACATAGATCCCCCCAGGTGCTATGCATTTGCTGCTATGCATTTGATAGCCATAACCATAATACACTGCAATTGGATTTCAAATATTGATTGGGGAACTATTTGCTGAGGAATGTGATTGTTTTGTATGTGCAAGGCTACCTTGCAAGAGAGACCCTGGTCTCAATGCTGACCCCCTGTTTAAATAAAGTAAAAAAAAATATATATATTCACAACATACAGTAACTGCCTGACATACAAGGCCATAATAACTGTCTGAATGAAGAGGCATTTCTGAAAACCAGCTCTGCTGACGGTATAAAACCGGTAGACATGACTTGTCATAACTTGAAATAAAACAGTGCGTTTGTGTGGGTTCAGGACATTGTACTGTATTCTACTGAACTGTAAATCTAGCGAGGGTGTATATTAACTTTCAGTGAGAGCTGACATCAGCTTCAGGACATACCATACGAGTTGTCTAATACCCTAAAGAACTGTATAATAGCTCTCAGTGAATGTTGTGTCAAGTTAACACCAGTACTGAGGAGTACATTAAGCTACAGTGTTATACTCTTACAAAAAAAAAAATGCTATGTAGAACCTAAAGGGGTTCTTCGGCTGTCCCCATAGGAGAATAATTTGAAGAATACTTTTTTGTTCCAGGTAGAACCCTTTTGGGTTCCATGTAGAGCCTTTTCTATAGGGGGTTCTATATGGAACCCAAAAGGTTTCTTGCTGGAACCAAACAGGGTTATACCTGGAACCAAAACGGGTTCTCCCATGGGGACAGCCGAAGAACCCTTTTGGAACCCTATTTTCTAAGAGTGTATGTTGTTTATCGCTTGCTTTACTGGTAGCTGCTACACCGATCCTGGAGTAACTTCCCCTTACACTTGTGTACATTATTGACCTGTATATGCATGTTCTGTGCATGTGTGCATGTTTTTGACGATAATGACAACGCCACCAATAATATCTGCACTTTTTTCAGTTAGTACTCAATTTCACCTGGTTGCTTGCACGTGTCACGCCCTGACCTTAGAGATCCTTTTTATGTCTCTATTTTTGTTTGGTCAGGGCGTGAATTGGGGTGGGCATTCTATGTTAAGTGTTCTATGTTTTCTATTTCTGTGTGTTTGGCCGGGTAGTTGTTGAGTAGTTGTTGAGGCAGCTGTCTATCGTTGTCTCTGATTGAGAACCATACTTAGGTAGCCTTTTCCCACCTGTGTTTTGTGGGTAGTTGTTTTTCTGTTTTTTGTGTCTGCACCAGACAGAACTGTTTCGGTCGTTCTCTTTGTTGTTTTTTTTGTTATTCAGTGTTCAGTTTTGTTAATAAATCATGAACACTTACCACGCTGCGCTTTGATCCACTTCTTCATGCAACGATGACCGTTACAGCACGTTAGAGTTCAAGTAATATATTGTAATAATATTTGTATCTAAAACACAGCTGGTAAATTCCAGTTAAATAGTCCCTCCAGTGACATTTTATCTGATAAAGAATGCTGGGTGCCATCCATGCCATGAATGTATGTTTGCTTGGTCAGGCAAATGCAATGATCTCCATCTACAGTGAACAGAACACATTCCTCTAAGCTAAGGTCTGGGATGCTTTTGGTGAATTAGATAGTGATAAAATGTATCTGCCTATTGTCGACATTGTGGGTCCAACCACCAACCGTCACAGGTCGGATTTAGAATTTTCTTTTGCCAATTAAGCAAAAATGGTTGCAGTAATTTTGATACAGTGATTATTTATTCTGTATGGTTCAGTCTGGAATGCAAAGGGGGAAATAAAGGATCTCTTATTAAGTAAGTAGGTGTTGTATCTTATCTATTTGGAGACAACACAATTAAATCCATTGCC